>NC_089875.1:51062279-51239779 GCF_040182565.1 Anser cygnoides | reverse complement strand
GTCACTCACCCAAACATCATACAGCATCAGCTTCCATTTTGTTTGCTAATGAAGCAGTCTGCATGCAAAACAAGAAATGTGGCTGATGGACTTCACTTGAGTGATTTCTCATTCAATTACAGGGGCAGCTACGAAGAGTTATTATTCAGTCCTCTACAGCAAGACTGAAGTTTCCATGGTTTTCAGGTGAATTGTGACAAGAACACAAATATTTCAGCAATGCATACTGACATAAAGAAACAAATAATTAGGACCAGACTCCTAAGGACCAATCTGAAAAGCAGAGGAATACTTCCTTTTTGTCAAGCATGCACTTCATTCCTTCCTGCACTTTCTCTCCTTCATTCCCTGCTGTACTTATTCATTACAACAAGCAATTATTATAGTATTGTCATATCTATCATGCCCCAATAATGTGGCTTCAACTCAAGAGAGAAAAGAAACTGAAAATTCTCAGTGAGTACTGAATTCTTCAGAGAGAATGTGTGGTTGCTTTCTGAAGAATAATTTTCTGATATGCATGAAACAAATATTTATTAGCATACATTTGTTAATGGCACATTAATCACATTTAATTATTCATACTCTGTATATAACCACCACTTTGCATGTGCAAATGAACATTCGGCCTAGAATGAAATGAATTGTCATAAGCACGAAACGATAACACCACTCGAGGTTAGTCTAAGATTCATACAGCATTTTGATTCCTCTGCCAGTGCTCTGGAATCTATTTCCTTCTCTTTAGTGTCTACTGAAAAAAGCTACATTTGGGCCATGGTCAAATCCTGGCCAAATAAATTAGAAGTTATTAAATGATAACAAATGAACTGATACGCCTACAGCATAAAACGTAAATTGTTACACTTCTCTCTCATTCATTCCAAGAAGACGGGTAACAACAGGAGAATATTTTTTAATTAAAATCAGAAATCTCACTATGCCTTGCACTTCCCACTATGCCTGTCACTTATTGTGTCAAATCCATCAGGGGCCTGCTTGCCTTGAGATGGTAGGCAGGTAGGCAGGGGTGCTCTGTGTGCTTCTCAGACAGACTCTGTCTGCGATGGCTGTGGTTGTCCCTCTTTCCTTCCCAGTCAGCTCAGACACAATGCCCCAGGCTGCCAGTTTGGCAAAGTCACCTTGGAGTGCTATAATTCAGGCTGGAGAGCTACAAACTCTCTTGCAGCAAATCACAAAGAGCGGTCATAATTTGGCTACTTTAGCTACATGTTATGCCTTCATCCCAGACTGAGAATTCCAGTAATCTTTATTCCTCTAGTTATTTTTTCAATCTCCTGTCAGGTAGTATGTAATTACACGACAGACTGTTGCATGGGACTGTCACTTAGAAGACCTATAATTAACATTGTTGTTGAAGAATACACTTCAAAAAACAGAGAATGAAACCTCAAATCTACAAGCTGTATGTTGCAAATTGCAATTTTTTGAACATAAACCCACTGATAACAGAAACCTTTATTCTGAAGCTTTGGGGATTTGTTTTAAACTCAGTAACTATGATAGTCTGTGACTTATGGTAAACCTTTAAAGCAGCAGAAATAACTCTTTGAAAATCTAGTTCATTAATGACTTCCACTAACCATACCTTCTAATTAGATTGGACATGCCAATGTACTCTCCAAGTTACTGCTCTCAATACCTCAGAAATAGGTGCCATAATTAGTCAGGGTACAATCCTGACAAAACAAATTCTTTAAGTCCCTGAAAAGAGTTGATGTTAATTGTTGCTCTCCTAGCAGAGCATCTGGTGTAACTAGTGAGTTTTTCATCAGAGACTAGTAAAGACACCCTAAGCTACCACTTTGAGCCTCCTATGACAGCTTTTATAGAGTTGGCACTTTTGTGCAAAGAGGTGACTATTGCATTAAGAGGATTTATACACAGTCATTATATGGTTGATTTTCTGGTCAGATTTAATTAACCTGCGCTTGTCTCATCCATTTCTAAAAGAATGCAGTCAATGCATATATTCTTAGTACATTGCTTGTGCTACTAGCACAGTTCATTTTTTCCAAATTAGAAAAATAAATAATTCTATAAATATACTTCTAAGTAAGCCTCTGAAAGCAAAATATGATGTATGGCCAGATGAGGTTTTGTCTGCAGTATAGTTATTCTTAAAATGTACTAGTAGCACTACAGTTGGCTCATCTGTATCATGGTCATGGGAATGCTAGCATAGACAAAGATACTGTCAGCATAAAATAAATAAATAAACAAATAAATTTCAAATAAGCAATGTTCGAAAGTAAACAAAGAGCATAATTGTGCACACCAATACTGGGGCATTGAACAGGAACTGCTGCAATGACTTCCAACCCTCTATATCCACTCCCAATGGCAGTGGTACAGGACCTGCATCTTGTATGGTGTAGCCTCCAGGAGGCCAGGCTGGATGGCCTGAAATTGTCACAGCTGGAGGCAAATTTTTTTAAAAAAAAGGGGGTGGGGGGTAGGGGAGGGCGCTGTCCACTGAAGTCAGTGAAGTTAGAATATTCAAGTGCCGGACACTGAGAAAAGAAGCACTAATAAAGAAAGATTAACTGCTTCACAGTCATCCTTGAGATACGGACATTAACGAAAAAAGATAAAGTGTGCTTACTATACCTGCTCAAGTGAGAGGGATAGGTATACACACAGAGGCCCTCTAATGAAGAAAAATCTTCTAAAGATTGCAAGTACCTGAAGTAAGGGCACAAATTATATGAAAAATCGACATATCAAGCACAACTGAATAATAAAGACAGAAGGGAAAAGAAAATAATGAAGAAAGATCAAGTGCACAAACATCAAGGATGAGATCACATACTAAACATATGCTGAGAAAGGGAGAAAGAGGCAGCAGTACTCCATCTACACATGCTCTTAATAATGCAAAACCAACTTGAGTTTGTTTCTAGAACAGGCAGGGACTACACACCAAACTTACACAAGCACCTACTGAAGGGGTGGGAAAAAAGTCATATCAGGAAAATTCCTTGGGTCCACTAGCAGATTAGACCAATATTACCAAAAATAGAAAAAGAATAAAATGCAAAACAAAACAAAACAAAATAAAAGCAAACAAAACCAAACATCTCCTAAAGGCCCAACACAGTGGCTGTTGGTACCAGGTATCACAATAACCAGGGCTGGACAGTAACAACAGGTCACCCAAAGGTCTGGATTCTGCCCAGGATGAATCTCTCTGGCTCATAATACTTCATCCCAGAGCCTCAGCAAGAGCAGAAGAGCCAGTCCGCAGCTCTCTGCAGAGCAAACCTCCACTACAGCAGTGATACCTGGTGCTCTGTCATGGATGGACAAAGCCAAAGTACATATAAGCAAAGTATGAAATGGTTTATGCCAGTCAGCGGTCATAAGCCCACAGTAAAGACACAACAAATACCTTAAATGCCAGGATATGAAAGACAGATCATAGAAGAAGTGGAGAAGAGGACTGCTAATTGCAAAAGAACTCACAATGGAGAAAAGAAATAAATAAAATTATAACTTGAAGTGCCTTTTGGTCTTACTACAGCAATGTCATTTCAAGTAGTATGTATTTCTCTCTACCCTGCTCTCATAGACGCACATCAGGTAGTCACAGAAGCCTGTGAAAAACAACGGATTTTTATTTCTATCCCCCTATGATGCAGTTCTGTTTCCTAGGGGACAATAATAAATCTCCATGAGGAATTTTCCCATGCATGAAATGGGTTTGCAAACAAAAGGTATCACACAAGCAAGTCTTTGAAAAGACTCTGTTCTCTTGAGAGGCTTATTCTGTTATCACATTTTTATTTCTTAGCAGCCCCAAACAGTAAAATACAGCAAATCACATATATATTTCCTGATTTTTTTCTAAAATTATTCATAATGTATGGATAATGTATTCTAAAAGTTTTCATAATGACAGAATCACAGGATCATCTAGGTTGGAAGAGACCTCCAAGATCACCAAGTCCAACCTCTGACCTAACAATAACAAGTCCTCCACTAAACTACACCACTAAGCTCTACATCTAAACATCTTTTAAAGACCTCCAGGGATGGTGACTCAACCGCTTCCCTGGGCAGCCTATTCCAATGCCTAACAACCCTTTCAGACCGTATGTATGCTTACCTACTGAACACATCTTGGCAAAATGTTCTGAAATATGCAGCTTATGCACCTTTTCCAGCTGTCATGACCATTAACCAAATGTACAAGACAGGCTACCTGAAGAAATTTTGTTTCATTGCTGCATTATAAAAAATAGCAGTTTTACATTGCCTGATAAAATTAGTCTAGGAGCATAAATTAAGCCAGATACCAAGTTTACAAAGCTCTGAATAGTCTGTATTTTTCTTCAGTAATACAATTATCTTATTGTTCTGGTTTGTGAGTGACCAGAATTACCTCCAGGGTCATTCTGAGGAACTTCCCATGAGCAGTAAAACGGTAAAATGCATTGCTCTCCCTCTGTTCTGGGAAGTAGATCGCTTACATAAGAATTATTTCAGAGATGCTTCAACTTCCACTCATGTGCATGCAATAAACTACCTAAATTATCTTTTTTGTGTCATTTTTCCACTGTCCCACAGGCAGAAGGATAGGCACTTATGCAGAACTAACATGAGTGCATGTTATTTACATCAAAAAATAAGGGTTTGTGATGTACATTTCAGTGCTGGTGTGCAAAAGTGTTACACAGACTCATAAGAAGTTATCCAGATACTATATGGTGATTGTCTTTAAACAGCTTAGCAAAAAAAGGTATCACTTTTCTAAGGAATATTTTTCAAAGATGTTAGTGGCTTTTGCATTGCCATGGTGATTTTAAAATTATTGTTAATAGGATGAAATTTTGATAGATTTTGAGGCATTTTTGGTAAGAAAGTAATAGTTTTATAGCAGATCAAACTTATCTCTTTTAAAGTTACCTAAATACTAATTTAAAATGCTGTTTTGCCTATTTTGGGACATGTTGGACATTTTTAAAGTGTTCATTTATAACATTTTGGAAATAAATTTAAGTAATGTAATATTGACTTGTATTAAAAAAAAATCACAAACCTTCAAGAATTAATTGCTCTTGAGAAAGTTGAAAAAGAAAGTTATAAAATCCTCTATAATCATAGGAAAACATAGTAAAAGAATCCACACAGGAAACAAGTGACTCCCAAAAATTCTCAGACAGAAACCTGTTTTGACATGACATCTGATGGAAAGCAGTTCCTAATTAAAAGACGTCCAAACAAACGTCAGAGTCAACTAATTATTTCATCATCCAATTAGGGGAACCAGCAATTTCACAGAGAGATAACAAAATCAAGGGAGGGGAAACTAAAACACTTTGATTTAAAGTGTTTCTTCTGTCAATTTTTAAGGGCACACCTGTCACTGTCTGTGTAATGTTAAGCACCCCTTTTTGGTTCCCTTGCTCACTACAGCAATGCAGTACTGTCACAGTCAAGTCTGCCTGAATGAAGAGATACCAGAAGCTCTCTGCTTTCTGTGTTCCTGTCCTCCTGGGCTGGGATGTTTCTCTCTCATTAACAACATATGCTAAACTCCAGGATTTTTCTTGATGAATGCCCATCTAGAACAGTGAAAGAGAGGAATTTTTTTCTGAGCTGAAAGTTGAAAAACAGAAGAATCAGCAAGACCACCTTTTGCCTTGAGTTCCCACAGCTGTGAGCACAGGATGTTGCAGAATCCACAGAAAGCAACTTGAGGTTATTACTTGCTTTGGATCAAGTCTGTCTTTGCCTATTTTGTACCACTGCTACAAGGTCATTCCCCCAAGGGTCATCCTCTCTCTGTGCACTGGCAAACATTCTGATGGATAGTACCATGGTCCTGAGATACGTCACCCTCTTGGCTCTTCTCCAGCTTTTTTCTGCTTGAATGCTTGCACTTCTTGTTACAGTTAATTGAGTTCCTGAAGCAGGAAGTCAGATGGCAACCACACAATTGATGCTAGCTTTAGACTCCACCAACTTAAAGTGGGCATCTCAGACAGCACAGACCAGCATCTATCTTACCTCAGCTGAGATAACAGATCTGTCTCAAAAGGACCCTGAGCCTATGTAAGAGACAGCATGCAGTTATGTGATCCCCTTGGTCAGCGGTCAGGTAGCATGCTGAGGTCAGAGCTGATATTGAAGCTGTCCCATCAAAGATGGGTTCATTTGACATGTGATCTTCCTCACTTCAAGAGCAGCTTCCGTCTACAGGCATATTTTTTACATTCTTACTGAGATCTGGAGCACAAAATGTGCAGCAGAGCTGGTGGCAGGACTGTCCTGGGCCCTCTCCATCTATTTTGATACACAGGCATGGTCAAGACCCCATGGGAATGACTGAGCATCAATATATGGAAATATAAGAGCATCCTGTGAAAGGCAGTGTTGAATGGATATCCTACTTGTCTCTTGTCCTGGTTGTGGCTGGGATAGAGTTAATTTTCTCCCTAGTAGCTGGCACAGTGCTGTGTTTTGGATTTCAGATGAGAATAATGCTGACAACACACGGATGTTTCAGCTGTTGCAGAGCCGTGCTCACACAGAGCCCAGGACTCTTCTGCTCCTGGTGGTGCCTGGCCAGTGTGGAGGCTGGGGGTGCACCAGGAGCTGAGGGGGACACGGCCAGGACAGTCTGGGCTGGCCAGAGAGATATCCCATGCTATGGGGCATCACACTCAACAATAAAACTGTGGGGAGCTGCTTGTTAGGGGCTACCACTGCCTGGGGACCGTCTGGGCAGTGATCAGTGGGCAGTGATCATTACTTTGTGCATCATTTGTTGTTGGTAGTGTTTGGTTTGGTTTTGTTTGTTGTTTTCCTTTGTTTTTATTCTTTTCTTTGTTTTTAATATTTCTTTCTTATTAAACTGTCTTTATCTCAACCCACCATTTTTCTAACTTTTTCCCTGATGATTCTCTTCCCCCTCCCATCCATCTGGGGAAGGCAGTGGGAATGAGCAAGCAGCTATGTGGTGCTCAGCTGCTTACTGGGGTTAAGCCACAGCACCTTCCATCCATGCTCAGAGGCTTGTGACTCAAATCCATTCCACAGTTCAGAAGAGCATGTAACATCAAGACTTTAAGTTATATGGATGGCTAAAGAGTTTCAAAAATGTCTGAAATATCTGCTGAATAATCCAAAAAAATTGGGCACTAATCTAGGGTTTTACCAAATTTCTGCAAGTGTAGTCATTCCCCTTTGATAGCTAATTTGACTTGTTAATTTCCAGTCTATATGCCGATATTTTACAAAGCTTGGTTCTCACTATCTTTTCACCCAGTTTTGATAACATAAATTCAGGATAAACTCGCTTAAACAAAGTTTGAGGTAGGTACAGAGACCAGAACACGGAAAAATGGAAAAATAATTGGAAAAATTGATTACTAAAAAAGTGTTGTGAAATTTTAACATATGGTTTCAGTTAAAAATCAATTTTTATTACACCTAAACTTATTTTCCCATCACTAAAAGTGTTTTCATTAAATACAGCCTAGTATTGGGGATGGAATCTAAATAGCAAGATATTTTCTTGTTGAAAAAGCAAGTACAAGCACAGAGAGTGCCCATAACTGGTATAGACAGCATTTGAATAAATCAGCATTGAGACATCATTGTAGGTCTTGTGGACATTTGCATTCTCAAAAATGCAGAACTCATATGATTATTACAATAAATCGAAGTGGAATTCAGAGACCTGATGAGAGCCACTGTGCTAGTCTGCGTCTCCTCTGCCAAGCAAGTGCTGCAGGTGGCATTCATATTGGATAATTTCACACATATAAAATTTATATATCATTGCCAGGCTGTCTTCATAGGCAAGAGAGAGAAGGAAAGCACCTTCAGACATTGACTTGTGTATCTTAAACTTTTGTGTGTGGGAGGAATAAATGGACTGCCAGAGCTGCTTCTCTCCCTGTAGACTGGAGGGTGTCTAGATCCCTAAGTTAGACAAAATTTCTCTCTGCATCATACAGGCAGGTAAATGATTCTCATTCTTGGTACATGTCTACTCCACCTGTGCCAATGACAAAAATCTGAGTGATAAAAGGGGTAACCTTTCTCTTTTGAGAAACAAATGTTCAACAACAGAAAAGAACAGTTTTGCCCACCTTGAATGCTATGTGTTCCTATCTCCACCTTGCAAATCTCTCTGGTCTCTCAAGAAAACAGAATCACGTAATGCTTAAGAGAAAGGCATTTACCTTTTAGTTATGGAAAAATGTCAGCTGCAGCTGAAGCCACTTTTCCAGAAGGATACCAGTGGTAGGGGCTAACTAACACACTCCTCACAGGTTCCCTGCAGTTTACTGAAGGCTCAGAGAGCAGAGCCTCACTAAAAGGACAGAGGGATTTTTGAGGTTAGGATTATAACGTTTGTCCTTTCAAAATTGTTCAGCTTATTTTGTAAAATGGTTATAAAGCTCATGTAATTGACTCACATTTCAGATTTGGTGTCATTATTTTTCCTACTACTGCAGTAGTTTATAAAACTTTTCATCATTGCCATTGGCAAGTTGTTAGTGCTTTGTTTTTATTAAAGAGAAGATAAACCTGTGAATTATTTTAAAAGAATCATTTTATTAATAAGATTTTCTACATGTCAAATCATAAAATGTCTAGGTAGCTCATACTGCAGACAGGAAAACTGTACCAAAGTTAGTTTTATTGCCTTATACTCAGCTGCAGCATCACATAGACTGGTGGTTTTCCATCCATGCTCTCAGGACCCCGGGAGCTCCTTGACCTTCTTTAACAAGATCCGTGTCCTCTCTTTATACTATATAAATTGACATCTGTAAATCAAACCCAACTGCATTAGACAGTGCTGCAAAAACAGCTGCTTAAAGCCTCAAAGAATTGTAATGATCTTCCGGCCATGGGTTCAATGGTTATAGCATCAGACACTGAGTGCAACCCACAATTTACTTTGGTGTGGGAAGTAGTACTACACAAATCAAATCACTTTTTTTTTTTTTTTCCTCCACAGAATTGCCAGTGTTGAGAGTGTTTAACAAAAATTAGGTGGGAGGAGACATTTGTGGAAACGCATTCACTCCTTGCTGTTTAATTGGTACTTTCTATTTCAGGACTGGGCTGCCATGGTATTCTGCCACCTACCTGCCTGAGATACAACTAAATAAATGTTAAAAATGTGAGTTCAAGGAATTGCAGACCAGGGAATTGTCACAGGAGCATGGAGCACTAACAAATGAAACTTCATCAAATCCAGTCTGACACATAGGATCCACCGTGACTGTGTTATTTACAGAAAAACCTTCCCACCCCTCTCCAGTACCCACCATCTCTTCCATGTCTTTAAGGCAGCTCTGCTTTTCATTATATTTTTGCTCAGAAAAATAAAAGTTGAAAACAATTTTAAACAAGAAAAAAGTTATTTTTGCACCAGTTCCCAGACTTCTGTAAAATAAGTAAAAGATTTTTGCAACTTGGCAGTATATATTTAAACACAATTGCATAGCTTGCCACAGTCTTATTTCTCTGAGCTCTAAGGCCATAAGGGAGTCAGGTCATCTAGTATCGCCTCTTGTATATCTCAGGCCATTACATTTCATCCATTTCTCCCTCCACTGAACCTGGCACTTGGTGTCTTGGGGTGTGTATTTTATGTATTCCAGAGAAAGAATTACTATGGATTTGAAAACATAAAAAAGACCATATACTTGATTTTTCTTTCTTCTAATTCTTAGGCATCCTCACAATTCAGGTGTTTTATTTTTTTTTTTTTTTCCGTGTCTTTATTTCTGACCAGGAGCTAAGGACCTAGCTAGGCTGTTTCTTTAAAGACGTTCAAGAACCTTTTGTTACTCAGTGCCCACTTGGGGATGCTTAATCAAATTACTTTAGTGTTTTTGACAAGCTAAGCAAATTCAACTGCCCAGCCCTCTCCCTCTCCTGCATTAGCTCCCTGGGAGTGCAAAGCCAGCACAAGCAGCCAGAGAGACTGTCCTGACCTCCTCCTGTCCCTCTGCTGCACTCTCCTTTCTGCCTACATAGTATTTGTGCAGCTGCGTGGTGAAAACAGGGTAAAGACTGCAAACCCAGAAAGGGTAGGCTAGCCCTTTGCAGCCAGCACTCCTGTGTATGCCAACTTCATGTGCTTGTGCAGCTCTGAGATAAGGGGCGCCCTGCACAGCTCATCATTGATTTTCTCTTCCTCTCACTTTTCCCATTTCAGATTCTCCAACACCCCCCTTCACCCCCCCACAAGTATGGGCTCAGGAGGTGAAGGCAGTGTATGAGTATCACTCTTGCTAATGCCACTTAACAAAGCAAAACCTCCTGCCTTCTGCTATTCATTATTCTCCTCTTTACATGGCCAAGGTTCTCACTCACGTTTTCCATAGCACTGTACAAGGACTCAGGTTGAATTGCTTGCACTTTATAATACTTAAATCCTTTTCAAGGTTAACTGTCTTCCGAGATGTTCATCTGCACTGATGGCAGCCTCAATTTCTTAGAAAACAGGACCGCTTCTATATATACAAATGAGTGATATATGTTTGCATTTCCCATACAGTGTGATTGTGCCTGTGTGAGTGTATAAAAATTAGTTCCATTCTCCCGGATGTTATTTAATACAGAAAATAATTTTTGAAATATTTCAACTTGCTTTTAACCATTTTCATGTTATAATGAAGGCAGAAATGGAAAATTAGGTGTCAAAGAAAGCTGGGTTTGTTTTGTGGAGAATTCATTGCATCATACATGAATAGGAAAAATATTTGTTTCCTTCTCCCCTCCTCTTGTTTGAAAATTGTTGTTTATGGACTTGAATGATGAGTTTTCCCTACTGAATGCAGAAAGCAGCGTGCAGATAATACATTCACAGCAAATATTCATACCATTTTTGAAAATGTACATATAGCATTGTTGGAAATGCAGAGGATAATTTTTGTAGAGAGACTTGAAAACAAATCGCTAAGAAGGCTTACAGACCAGCACAGCACAGATGTAACTGTGAGGATGTAGGTAAAAGACAGTGTCCTTTATCTCCTCAGTTCAATCAGGCGTTTCAAAATGCTGACGAAGAAACTAAAGTGACTGCTTTGTGCTCCACTTCCACAGTGAGTGAAAGGAAACAAAAAGAGCAGCTTCAGATTGCATAACCAATGACAACTGTGCCCTGTGTGATTAATGTTAGAATGCCTTTAAATCAAAAGGATTTTCTTCCCCTAGAGTTTATGGCTTGCTTTTTTATTTTTTTATTTTTTCCACCCCACTCTATTACAATTGCAATCCCTTAATTGTCTGGTTCATTAATTATTAGTCAGGTCCCTAAGACTCCCTCTAACTGGACTTTCTCTGATTGAAAGCTCTGTGAGCAGTCTTAATTTCTCTACATGGAAGCTTTTTAAAAGGCAGAACTGTGCCTAAATATTATGTAAAAGAATCTGGCCCAAGACACTGAAACTAATATTTGTATGGGGATTGTGAAGGTTTTGTTAGTCTTATAATAAAGTCCAAGGAGGAAATCAAATGTTATGCATAATTTACATGGGAAGTTGACATCTCCTAGGGCTACCTGCAACTGTATTTTGACAGAAAACGTATCCAAATTCTGGGCAGGAAAGATCTGATCAAAGGACCAGAGCTGTCCAGGTTGCTTCAAAAGAAAAATGCTATCACTGAGCTGCTAAGAAGTGAAACATTACTCCTACTCATTTCCTAGTGTATGAGTGTCCACACTGACAGAGATGGCTTTTCTTGGGACTGACCTCAGACCCTTCTTCTCATTCTGTACTTCCAAACAACCACTTTTTTTTTCTTTTTTTTTTTTTCCCCCACAGTATTTCACGTGGAGATGCATTAGCCAGAGCATGCACATAGAAGTGTAAAATGCTTCTCCCTGACATGAAAACTATTTCATTCTTCAGAGCTAAAAAGAAAGAAATTTTACCAATTCTAGATTTAAGACTAAATGCAGATGAGAAGCACGGTTCTAACTATGTAATAATTTTGTACTGTTTCCTCTTAAAGTAATGAGATGTGATTTGTAAGTATTCTTTCTCTTTTTTTCAAATTGATAAAAAGCAGGATAATTGATAATTGAAATTAAAATAATAATTAAAAATTTACAAGACAGACAAGAGTGAGGGTTTTCTGACCTAAAGACTAATCTAATTTAATAAGACATACTGCCTCTTCCTACAAATCTTGCCTTGTTTCCTTTTTTCAAAATCTCATGTGTCACATCTAAATGTCAGGGAATAAATTCCCACAAAGACTCAAAAATGGTGAAATCCTTAATGGACCTACTGAAGTCTCTTGAGTTACCACACTTTCAGAGATGAACTTCTCAGGAATCAACATTTTGTGGCTCACTGGCTTGAGAGTAGAAAGGCAGATGAATCTCCTCTTGTGGTGGAAATGCTTCCAAAGGGTTAAAGGTTTTGCAGCACTGTACAAATAGACACATATTGCTCCATATCACACAATGACAGCAGCCACACCAAAAAAATGGCTTCAGTTGTTTTCTCATGGGTGATAGCTGTAGGAGGATTTGAAATTAAGAAATAATTGTAATAAATTAGAGTTTTATATTATATGTAGTTAGAATTTATCTATACACAGTGGGGCATGTCCTCTCCACTAAACCAGGCCAGTTTAAGATAAGTTAACCGTAATCACAAGAAAGCAAATGCCCTACCTGAGCATGGATATCCTTTACATATAGCCATGAAGTTTCATAACATCATGAAAAATAAGCCTTCTTTTAAGTGAACCTACCGTGTCAGTCTCCCACACTGCAAATATATCAATATTTTCAGCATCACTTGCCGGTGTGCTCAGCCGTTTGCAGCCTGGAATAGATGTGAGCACATCCTCACACAATAATTCTCATCTGGAAGATGAGACAAGACTTGCAATTAACTTCCAAGAGAAATTTAGACTGTAGATGAACTACTGGGAGTATTGAAATCCACCATCCTAATTGCCATTATGACAAATGCTTTGAAAATCAGGCTGTTAAACCAATAATGTCTTTTCAACAGAAGTTAAATGTTTAAATACCTTTGGTTTGGTTTTAGTGGATAATCCTGCACGCATTTTACATGAACGTTAAATTTTACACCCTGTACATAATCTCAAAGTACTTTGAGATATGGCATGCATCTCAGGCTATAGTTTTCTTTTTAAGAAAATCATCTTATTGAAATATAAGATCAAATATCATTACATCACTTCCTGAATAAAACATTTCTCATTTCCATAAATATATATAGATATATACTCAGGGTTGTTAAATTACTTTTGACACAACTCAACTCAGATCTTATCAAATACATTTTATGGTCTTTTTTCAAAGCTGCAGTAAGCTCTTGGGTTAAAAACACTGCAACTAAAAAAAAAAAAATAAATGATTTTATTGATGGAAATAAAAACCTGAGTGTCAATTAGAAAGTTCTGAAATGGAACATGGGAGAGATCAGTCATCTAAAATCTATCCAAATTATGCCAACTAGCCTGTAATCACAAAATATATAAGAAAAACTTTGCATATTATGAAAGAGAGAATGAGGATGAAAAGGTATTAAGAGCAAAATAACAAAGCAACAGCTAAAGGAAGTAATTATTTACTCTTAATAAAGATGAATCTTACTATAATAAATACCTGTCTAGTACAAATAAGTACAGAATTCCAAATTTTTTACTCAATGACTCTTTATATCTTCAGCTTCTTCCTTTGACTGTACAGGAGGACCAAAATCCATGGAAGGTGTCCCATTAGCACAGCATATATTTTATGCTATATATATTTTACTTATATTTTATGTTAAATGTTGCCGTAGTGTGAATGAAAATTATAGCTAAAATCCAGTGAAAGGGGAAGCTCCATGGGAGACTGTTGCATTAAACTTTATAATATATATAAGAGAATATTGGACTTTTTCAGCAGCATTGGTAAAACTACATGATCTTTTCGGGTGACTTATGTGATAAAGAATGCTCTAATAACTTGTGCACTTAAACAAGGTTGGAAGCATGGCCTCCTGTGCATACTGAGATGGTTAACATCACTGACAGAGACAGATGTGGGAAAAATTCTTACAAAAGTCATCTTGAAGAAATGGGGGTGCATGGGAGGTTTCATGACAGGGAGATTAATTTCGTAAAAGGTAAAAAAGGATACACATAATATAACGCAAATAACATATGAAACATCTGTAGATGAACACAAATCCTTCTACAAGTTTTAGAAAGGATAGTGATGTACATATAAGCCTTTCAGTCAGCTGGTGGCATTACAGGGAGCAGAGTGTTAGCTGATGTGACTGTGTGTCACAGTTAAAACCAACAATTCAGAGACTGAATTCAGAAATGATCCCTGTGCTACACATTGCTGCAATTTTAAATGTGTGTTTACATATTAATTCTTTAACACTCTGTTCAGTAGAGTAACACTTACGAATTTACTCGCTAACAGCATATGATTTTTTGAGAGTTTGTACTTCTTATCCCTTCATACTTACAATAGATTCAATGCTGTTGTGGTGCCATACATATTTTTCAGTTGCTATTTAAACTTTTGATACTACAAATTTTCCCTTTGCTAAGGTATATATTTTTTCATCTGGAGCTAGAGTCATTTGCCCTTCTTGCAAGCATGGGAGACTGTTGGGACCCATACACATAAACTTAAATCTTTTTTTTTTTTTTTTAATTGCAGAAATATCTTAAAAGAGTCTGTTACAGGAGAACAGTGTTATACACCTTGCCATTCTCTGCTCCATTGCAAAGCTTTTCTCTAGGACCTAATCTAGCATAAAGAATAAAGGCTACTTTATGCCTCAGGTTAAAAAGTGATGCTACCTGCCTCTGCTGCAGGTGCTGCAGCCCTACCTAAAGAGCTCCACATCTCACTTTTGGCTGTAACACCTTAACATGTGGTCTTGGCACCTAGGTACAAGGAACTGCAAATGGGAACAGGTGAGTATTTTCAATTCTAAGACATTCAGCAGTGAGCAGTGAATTAGTGGATTGGGGTAGATGATGCAAAATGAGATTCAATTTCATTTCATTTTTGGGAGATGAAGCTGGGAGTCACCTGATTTTCTGAAAATGATCCTCCCTTAAGGTGTTCTGAATATGACCTTAAAGGAAATTTTCTGTGGTTATTTTTTCCCCTCCTTAGATGGATGAAAAAAATAAGAACATCCATAGTTCTGGGGAAAGAACAAAAAGATATATATGCTTTTCAGTATAAGGAAATCCAGTTGTAAACATTCTTTGCCAACATCAGATGAAGCCTGGTGGATATGCCTGGAGAATACACGTAAGGAAGAAGACATCTTGGAGAATTCATAACCTACCAATATACCTTCTGAGAAGACTTTTTTCCCTACTTCATATCAATCAAAAGCACATTGGAAAGCTTGAATGGCCTGCAAGGATTCATTTCAGATACAGCTGGGCTAGAGTTTTTCAAAATCTGAAGATTAAATATTGAAATAACATTTCAGCAGTCTTCAATTTTACAGGATGTTGATATGGATAAACAGCATGACAAAGTGAGAAATGAGTTCAGGAGAGACAAGATTCCTGCCAGCAGGATTGCAAAAGCTGCTTATAGTAGGATAGCTAAACAGAAAAAAGTTAGAAATAACATAATCAGTTGCATATCAGACCTATGAACCCGTGTAAGTCTGATAGGACTGCTGTCAAAATTGTTATGCTTGGGGAATTTAATGGCAGTGTTGTGCTTGTGAATTATTACTGTGCAAAAAATAATTCATACTGCTGCTCACTCTCACTCAGCTCTGATATGATAAACCACTGGCAGAATATGAACAGGGATTAGATTCAAGTAAAAACAGAATGAAGACAAAAAGCTGTCACCTTGGGATGAGGCAGTTTGCAATAACCAAGAACTTGCCAAATGAGACAGTCTTTGCTGCTACAGCAGTCCCTCGGCTCCCTACAGGCATCTGACAAGAAACAAATAGACACCTCTGAGTGGCCTCAACTGAAAACAAGAGTTGGAATCAATATTTAATGAGTTAGACACAACTGCTAAAATTACAAGTTTCTCAACAAGAACCATTTCTGTTGAGCTGAGCGTGAGTCCCGGAGGTAGACAGGAGCCTAGGGGAGGCTGTGGTAGTCATGCTAAAGCACATTTCTTTTCCTCTGTTCTACCATGGTTCCCTGGGCATGTCCCATTGAGGGGTAGGAGAATCAAAACCGCCAAGGTAGAGAGCAGTGTGTGAGGCTGATGAATTCATAGGGAGCTATCAGTTATGGGTGATACATTTATGGAAATATTTTTGTATTTTCATCTCTCCGTGTCTCCACAGGGTATTAAGGATGTCTATTTCCCAAAATATTTCCCAATTTCTGATAAAAAGGTCGAGCCAATGTTGTTCTACCATCAGCACAAGAGCACACCAGCAGACTTGACAGCCCTTATCACAAAGTGGCCAGCAGCAGAGAGCTGAGGCCAATGCCTCAGAGCAATCTTTGAGGGACACAGACAGGAGATGGCTTGGTCTCTTTCTTGCTCTTTTCCTTATTTGTTGCCTTCCTGATCATTTCTGTCTCGTCACACTATTTCCAGTTTCTAGGGTTACAGTTCTTTCATATTGCTGCACTTCATACAATTCCTCAAATTTTCTGGACATTTGTTTGCTTCTCCATGAAACCATTGGATATATTTAAGGCAGATAGCCAATTCAGCTCAGTCTGATTTTGTTCAAGGCAAGAAATATTAACATACTACTCTCAAATAATTTGTTCTTATGAATTTAAGTCTTGGTGAAAACAAAAATTCCTATAAGGTCTGATTTTGTAATTTCGCTGTTTTGGATAAAATTGTGACCTGATGAAAAAACACATAGACTATATCTGTCTTCCTTAGTACTGTGGCTGTGACTTAGCTGCAATTCTTTGTGTTTTGTTTGGTTGGTTGGTTGGTTGGTTTTTCTGTTTGTTTGTTTGTTTATTTGATTCTCTTTTTTTACTGTGAGTGATAACACCCATCAATTCACCAATGTAGTCAAGACTAATTAACACAGAAAAGCATGGTCACTGGTTAGTGTCCATAGATTCTTTAAAAAAGAAACTTGGTATTGAGTAAGATAGACTGATAAGATGGATGGTGTCCCTGATTCATTTGTTGCAGTACATTTTTTAGAATACAGTTATGTTGACTATCTAGAATGATCTACTGAAGCATTCAGCATCTTGCTCCTGCCCAGGAAGAGCTGGGATGCTGTGGGCAGTGTCATACCTGTTCTTCCACAGGAGTTGCAGTTTTAGCAGTGAAATTCCTGGAGCTGCAAGCCACAGGGATGGCTATTGAGGATAATCTGATAAATACAGAACACAGATTGGGGTCTAAGATGTAGTAATGACATGAAAAGGCACAATAATAGTCTCCATAATGATTGAATCATATTCAGCTTGCAAAATCAAATAGTCAAAAGCAGTAACTTTTATCAGTTCAGCTAGACTATGCAGAACTTTTCATCCTTTTCATCCCTAGTGCATTTTCACTGTGATGTAGCCTTAATTAAGTTAGCATATTTTATTGTTTCCTGTCTCATTCAATGAATAAGGCGTTACTCAATCTCTGTAACCTTGCTACTCATGTTATAGCCTCTGGTCTTATTCTCCACACATCAGTTAAGGCTAGTCTGACTAGAAAAAAAAAAAGATTTCTATATGGATGTCTCTTACAGTTTAAACAGGCTATTTAAAATGTATCACAATCATCAATAAATATTGTGGTTTTGAGAGCAGGCAACATATCCACTTTGTGGATAGGTAATGGAGCAATAAGAAAATTAAGACTCAAATGACTCATTGTTCCTACTAATTTTTGGTGCCCAACTGAAATATTACACTTTGCTTTAACAGCATATTTAATGTTAATGTCTTCAAATCATGGTTTCAAATTATTTTCTCTACTTGTTTTAGAAACTTTAATTCTAGTTCTTCATAGCTTGCAAACATTTATTTCTGGAGTGTTAAAATTTCATTAGCAATATATTTCTTGTGCATAATTTCCAGACAAAAGAAGTTTGAAAAAAAAATCATAATTGTTATAATACCGCATCGTGCTGACACGCACATATGTCATCAGTAAGGCTGGATGCATTGAATCTACCTCACAGACCTAACAGAATACCTGATAGTAAGAGCAATCTTTCTCTGCGTACACCTGCATTAGAGGGAGCTGGCACACTTTACCACCAGGGCTTTGCATATGTTTGCTGATGGTAGCAGGGTGGTGCTCTCAAGAAAATATCTGAAGTGCTTCATAAATATGAATTAATTTGTCTTGTGAAACTAGGCAGTATGAATCACCCCATTCTGTAGCCAGGGAACTGAAAGGCAAGACAGATGACTTCTAAACTCCCCAAATTACTGAAAGTGCCCTTTAAGTTAGCAAGCCCAGTCTTAATTTTTCCAGAGCACTTACCTTTTCTTATTTTCTACTCACTTCAAATGTATTTCTTCATTTTCTTTAGTGTGTGGTCTCAGCCACTAATCTTTACTTGTATATTTATTAAATATTAAAAACTGATAGAAGTTGCCAGCCAGTGCTATAAACCTGGTTACCAAAGAGAGTCAGTCAGTAAGAGGGAACACTGCAGTTTTCAAGATTCTCAGAGATGATGGTAGCTGTGAATCTGCCCAGCATCAGCAACGCTCAGTCATGTTACAGATCTTCATGGTCAAACCAAGACCTTTTCAGGTTGGTAAGAGCTTTCTGGCTCCTAGCCTCTCCCAAAAGGCTCTCAGATGATTTCTGTTATCAGAAATTCTGTATTCCCCTTGTTAACAGCAGCAGAAATCCTGAAGAAGTAGGTATTTGTTCTTCAGTTGTTTTCCCTTCCTCCTCTTACCCCCTTCTCCAGAATTTAGACCAAATATATCTTACCCATTTGCAAATAGCTCACATCCTGCTTTTGACAAAAGCTTAAGATCACTATAGGATGAAATACCAGTTTGCTGTGGGTAGGGTGTTTTACTTTAAAAATGTAATAACTTCAGTGTAACTTTTAAGTCCTGACTTTGAAGGGATGTAAGAACGATCTTCACAATATTTTAAAATGAACAGTGACAAATCAAGGTTGAAAGTTCTCTTTAAGAATTAATTATATATTTTAAATAAATCATATTACAGCTGAAAGACTTTTGTAATGGGCGCATCTGAGGCAGAATTCTCAGTCTTTTTAAACACTGATGAAACTCAAAGGACATTATGGGAAATGGAGAGAACTGGAAAAGTATTGTCACACTGAAGAACTGAGATCTTCCAGCCACAAAAATCAAGTAATATGGTCATCAAAGTGAGAGAGAAGTACTTTCCTCCTGTGTATAAGCTCAAATTAATAAGTAATTCATTAAAATAAATTAATAAAATTGAAATTAACTGAGTTTTGAATCTAATCACACCATCTAATAAAGGAGTCATGAAAGAAAAGGGCTGCACCAGCCTAATTAGAGAAAGCAAGAGCATAATCTGCCCTTGCCGTCAACTAGCTAGCACCCATCACAGATGCTCATGTTCACCTCTGCACACAATGACAACTGGACAGAGAACAAAAAACACAGCAAAAGTAAGCAACCACCCACCCAACAGTGCTCTTTAGTCATCCAGGGCTTGAATGAGTTGGCTGAAGCTTTACCAGAGAATTCAATTTTCATTTTCATAATTTTAATGAGAGACTGACAGGCTGTTGTAGCTTCAAACTTTAATGGTTTGGCCTTGTATGTAGGAGCTTATGTATTCCAGAAGATAGCCTGCATAAACAGGGAAGCAGTGGATTTAAATATAAACTTCACTGGAACTTCAACCTTCCTGAATACCTATTAATTTGCTCATCTCAGGAGAGCTGCCTGAATTCCTTATTTTACTCAGATAATTTAACTGTTTTCTTCAGTTTCACAGGATATAGATAATGAAAGACATTGTCCTTCATTGGTGAACTGTTAAGGATATTCTCCATTTAATCACAGCAAGCATCAGGACATTTTATGCAATTATTTTGTCCAGTTTAAGCTCTTTTTCTTCTCTGTTATTATCTAGGACAGGACTATTTCTCTAAATCATTGCTGATTAGGGGAGTCAGACACTTTGCTCACCCCTTGCAAGAAAGTGTTATCCTCAAAAGTGCAATCTGTATGTGAAACTTTCCATGGATAAAGAAAATACCATTGCTTATGCTATAGCTTATGTTTTATTTTCACCTTTATCCTTTTTCCTGCCTGAAGTCTGTTGGACCTGCAGGCTTGTGTCTCTGAGCAGAAATACCAGTGGCTGTAGGTATTAGAGGCTCACTCTGCAGAGCAGCCCACTAGAAAAGCTGGCAGAGCTCTCTGGCCCTGCCACCACCAGAGTTTCTCAAAACTGAGATGTTTACAAAACATTTCCATTTTAACAGACTGGAGGATTTCCCTGTAGCTCTGGAAGACTGCCAATTTCTTTTGATATGGATGCCATTGTGCTGGATGGAAAACCCTGGCTCTTTCCCAAGAAGTTTATATGCTTAACAGCCTGAATTAAATTCAAATCTTTAAACTAATAATATTCATATTTCAAGGGCAGCACAGAGGGGGTGGTGGCGTGGCTCTCTACATTAGAGAATCTTTTGATGTTGATGTTGTGGAACTCCAGGCTGGGAATGATAAGGTTGAATCCCTGTGGGTTAGGATCCGCGGGAAGGCCGGCAAGGCTAACTTCCTGGTCGGGGTCTGTTATAGGCCGCCGAACCAGGATGAGGAGACGGATGAGGAGTTTTATAGGCAACTGACAGAAGTTGCAAAATCGTCGGCGCTTGTCCTCGTGGGGGACTTCAACTTCCCGGACATATCCTGGAAACACAACACGGCACAGAGAAAGCAGTCTAGGAGGTTTCTGGAGAGCGTGGGAGATAGCTTCCTGACGCAGCTGGTCAGTGAACCTACCAGGGGTGGTGCCCCGCTAGACCTTCTCTTCACAAACAGAGAAGGACTGGTGGGAGATGTGGTGGTCGGAAACTGTCTGGGGCAGAGTGACCACGAAATGGTAGAGTTCTCTATTCTTGGCGAGGCCAGGAAGGGGACCAGTAAAACTGCTGTCTTGGACTTCCGGAGGGCTGACTTTGAGCTGCTCAGGACGCTGGTTGGCCGAGTCCCTTGGGAGGCGGTTCTGAAGGGCAGAGGAGTCCAGGAAGGCTGGGCGCTCCTCAAGAAGGAAATCGTGATGGCACAGGAGCGGTCCGTCCCCACGTGTCCAAAGACGAGCCGGCGTGGAAGAAGACCGGCCTGGCTCAACAGAGAGTTGCGGCTTGTGCTTAGCAGAAAAAAGAGGGTTTATAATCTTTGGAAAAAAGGGCGGGCCACTGAGGAGGACTACAAGGATGTAGCGAGGCTGTGCAGGGAGAAAATTAGAAAGGCCAAAGCTCATCTGGAGCTCAACCTGGCTACTGCCGTTAAAGACAACAAAAAATCCTTTTACAAATATATCAACGCGAAACGGAGGACTAAGGAGAATCTCCATCCTTTACTGGATGCGAGGGGAAACCTAGTTACTAAGGATGAGGAAAAGGCTGAGGTGCTTAATGCCGCCTTTGCCTCAGTCTTTAGCGGCAATACCGGTTGTTCTCTGGATACCCAGTGCCTTGAGCTGGTGGAAGGGGATGGGGAACAGGATGTGGCCTTCGCTATCCATGAGGAAATGGTTGGCGACCTGCTACGGAGCTTGGATGTGCGCAAGTCGATGGGGCCGGATGGGATGCACCCGAGGGTACTGAAAGAACTGGCGGAGGAGCTGGCCGAGCCGCTTACCATCATTTATCGGCAGTCCTGGCTATCGGGGGAGGTCCCAGTTGACTGGCGGCTAGCCAATGTGACGCCCATCTATAAGAAGGGCCGCAGGGCAGACCCGGGGAACTATAGGCCTGTCAGTTTGACCTCAGTGCCAGGAAAGCTCATGGAGCAGATTATCTTGAGGGTCATCACGCGGCACTTGCAGGGCAAGCAGGCGATCAGGCCCAGTCAGCATGGGTTTATGAAAGGCAGGTCCTGCTTGACGAACCTGATCTCCTTCTATGACCAAGTGACGCGCTTGGTGGATGAGGGAAAGGCTGTGGATGTGGTTTACCTTGACCTCAGTAAGGCTTTTGACACAGTTCCCCACAACATTCTCCTCAAGAAACTGGCTGCTCGGGGCTTGGACTGGCGTACGCTTCGCTGGGTTAGAAACTGGCTGGATAGCCGGGCCCAGAGAGTTGTGGTGAATGGAGTCAAATCTGGTTGGAGGCCGGTCACTAGTGGTGTCCCCCAGGGCTCGGTACTGGGGCCGGTCCTCTTTAATATCTTTATCGATGATCTGGATGAGGGCGTCCAGTGCACCCTCAGTAAGTTTGCAGATGACACCAAGCTAAGTGCGTGTGTCGATCTGCTCGAGGGCAGGAAGGCTCTGCAGGAGGATCTGGATAGGCTGGAGCGATGGGCTGAGGTCAACTGTATGAAGTTCAACAAGGCCAAGTGCCGGGTCCTGCACCTGGGGCGCAACAACCCCAAGCAGAGCTACAGGCTGGGAGATGAGTGGCTGGAAAGCTGCCTGGCCGAGAGGGACCTGGGAGTATTGGCTGATAGTCGGCTGAATATGAGCCAGCAGTGTGCCCAGGTGGCCAAGAAGGCCAACAGCATCCTGGCCTGCATAAGAAGCAGTGTGGCCAGCAGGTCTAGGGAAGTGATTGTGCCCCTGTACTCGGCTCTGGTGAGGCCGCACCTCGAGTACTGTGTTCAGTTTTGGGCCCCTCGCTACAGGAAGGACATGGACGTGCTCGAGCGAGTCCAGAGAAGGGCGACCAAGCTGGTGAGGGGTCTGGAGTACAAGTCTTACGAGGAGCGGCTGAGGGAGCTGGGCTTGTTCAGCCTGGAGAAGAGGAGGCTCAGGGGCGACCTTATCGCTCTCTACAGTTACCTTAAAGGAGGCTGTAAAGAGGTGGGGGAGGTGGGGGTTGGTCTGTTCTCCTACGTGCCTGGTGACAGGACGAGGGGGAATGGGCGAAAGTTGCGACAGGGGAGTTTTAGGTTGGATGTTAGGAAGTACTTCTTTTCTCAGACAGTACCCCTCACTCTTCCCTATTAGGAGGTAGTGGACTCTCCCCTTATCACTGTTATAGCAACTTCACAAAGGCCTGGGAAATGCAGGATGAAAACTACCTGGACACATGGGTTAAAACGATCAGGCCTGCTCAGAATGAGCAGGACTATCCTCTTCTCTCCTCTCCTATCCCCAACCTCCTCATCATTAGGACTCTTGATTTTGGCTGAGACGAACCAGCCAAACCCTGTCAGGGCATTTTCCCCTTTTCCTAATGCCCCCTTCTTACTTTCTTGTGCAGCACTCTTTCATTAGAAGTTATATATAATATATATTTTTTGTTTTTAATTTAAATTCAAAAAATACTGAACAAGGACAGCTCTGGCTCTTGCCAGGCATCAGTCTGATGATTTGTACCAGCAATTTGTCATCTGAGTCACTAGCTAGCAGGGACAAGAGTCCCTGAAACTGACCTCTCCACAGCAGGCTGAATTTCATTATATTACTTTTCCAGTAAAAATTCGCTTTTTAAGAGGAGAAGAAAGGTGTATAAGTAGGTTTGGTACATCTCAGGCCCTCAAGGATCATTTTTACAAACTTAGCTTTTTCTTTAATCCTGTCTAGCAAACGGTATTTATCATTCTTTTTATTCTGCATATTTTGATGAATAGGAGTAGCTGACTTCAAATTTATTTAATCAATTTTTATCACCATGAGTGCTAATATCACTCTTAATTAAGCACAGAACATCAGAAATATTCTCACACTAACATCTTAGGAAATCTCAGTGAAATAGTTTGTTTAGCATACATTTGCAAGCTTCTCTTTTTTAAATTCTTTTCTAAATCTTCTAGGTTTGAAGAACTGAACTTAGAAACACAGATGAAAACATTTTTTTTTTCTTATAACTTCTACCACATCCTCTTCACTATGCCTCTGATGTTTATGCATTTTTGTCCCATGTTCTCAGTAGAGCTCTGAAACAGAGAACTTCACAGAAAGAAAATAACCAGAAGGAATAAAAAATGATGTCTTGTTTTTCAAAGGCATTAAAGCACTTCCTCAGTGTTCAGCCAGGTCAGGTAGATGACAACACATATAGGTTCTAGTTTACAAAGGTAAATAAGATGTGGTTCATTTGTCTTATCATGATGAGTCTTAGGTGGTAACAGAAGAGCCCACTTCCTCAACTCAGGAGAAAATAAACCAGAGAACTGAGACAGGAATATAGTACAACTTTTCATGCAGACAGCATAACGGACATGAACTGCACTTATATTCTTTCCTAATCAATTTCCAACAGAAAACTCAATGGGGGAAATCTCAATGGGAGTGCCAAAATATACAAGCAAAAGCCTGAAATAGGACTTTGGGACCCTGAAGAGGTCTAACCTGGATCCTCAGATCTTTCTTTTCCATTTACAGAGCAAGTTCCCTCTTCAACATATTCCACCCAAGAAGGTTTAGTTATGTTCATAAACTGAAGATGTAATCTGTAATCTGAAGTGTTTTTTCATGAAATAATGGCTGCCATGAAGAGATACCTTTTTCTATGTTTTTGTTTGTTTGTTTTTCTCAAAGGAAACCACTTTATGTCAGAGTTTGAATTTAATGGAATTAGGCTGGACATCAGGAAGAGGTTCTTCACTGAGAGGGTTGTCACGCACTGGAACAGGCTCCCCAGGGACATAGTCACGGCACCACGCCTGTCGGAGTTTAAGAAGCATGTGGACTGTGCATTTAGTCACATGGTCTGAATTTTTGGGTAGACCTGTGTGGAGCCAGGAGTTGGACTCGATGATCCTTATGGGTCCCTTCCAACTAGGGATATTCTATAGTTCTATGATTCTGTGATTCTATGAATTTTTATAGCAGTTCTAACATAACTTAAAAATTCACATACAGACTGTAATCACAGGTAACACCAGAATGTTCTCAGAATTAAACACCAGAGAGGAAATTAGATAATAATAAACAATTCTACGTGTAAATACTATTGAGGATTAAACCTATAAAATCTCTTTACCTTTAACTTCCTGTCAGTGGTATACGTACAGGTGCCCAAAGCTGCTCAGGACCACAGCTTGATGCCAGCTGAACCACCTTGCCTCTAGCAAACCTTCATGTCATGCAACCTCTAGGTGTCTGCCATATACATATTAACATCTGGAGTGGTCACCAGAGGTTCCTCTTACTACAGTTACTTCAGCCCATTCCTGTGGCTCTTCCATCAGCAACTAACTGCTGTTTCCCCACTGTGGCACTCAGCACAACTCATGTACTGTACAGCCACCCCAACTGCTTAGCTCAGGCTAACAACTCCAGGAGGCAGCAGACATCTTGTAACTAGCTATTGCAAAGAAAGGCTATCTTGCAGCATAAATGCTAATAAGCTTTCAGACACACAACTCAGGCAGCATGATATAAATGTCTCTTGTGAAGAATTTCACAGAAGCTACTTCTGGCTAAGAAGAACAAGAATATGAGTACCCTCTTGAGAGCATTGCTCTAAGTGCACGAATTGCCTGAGCCCGCAGTAGCAAGTACAGAGCTCTTCAGCATCTCACCAGAGCCTAAAATCTAGTCTGTATTTTGGACTGCTGAGTTTTAAAAGTTTTGCTTCCATCTGTAACAAAGCTCTTGACAACTGACAATTCATTTCTGCTAGAACAAGGACCCTTTACAATTAGAAAAGCAATGAAGTGTCACCTCTCCAAGAAACAAATCTAATTGAGGCCTGTGGGTGAAATGTCAATTTCATCAGATTCATGAGGAAAATGCTGTAAGAATTTTAAAGTAAAGACAATATGTGTGGTGATTGTGTGCTTATGTATGGCACTTGGTGTTTAATCTGGCAGATGATGATCAGTATTTTGAATTAGGACAGCCCTAACATCCTAGATAATTGGAGGAAACTCGACTTTCATATTTCATAGAAAAGGTGTTTCCAAAAAAAAGTACTGAGGACATAATATTTGGATCATTCTGTGATGACAAGGTGTATCTTGTGCTTTAATAGTCTCATGTATCTGGAATGTTTGCTCTCCTAATTCTTGGCAGACATGGAGAAGACTGCTTCAGTGCTCTAACAATCATTCCCAGTTTTCTGTAGGTTTCTTATTTCAAGAATTATCTCTGTAGTGATTTATTATTTATTGATATAAAAAGCTTTTCCACCAATTGACCCCACTTGGCCTGTGCAAATATCATGTGCTGAATTTTGTAGTTTCCTGATGCAACCATCCCATTTAAAGCAGTATCTGTTTCAGTACGGTAAGTATTTGAGGTTGTGTAATCAGTGATTAATTATTATGAGACAGGTAGGTACTGCATTATGTTTAATAAAACATTAACATATTGATGTAAAATAGGACTGCATCTAATATCTACACACAGCATCTGTGTGCTGCAAGTGATAACTGTCTGCAATAAAGCACAGTTTTATATCCAGCTATAGGAAACTGGCATGTGATCAACAAGTGTCCCATTATGCTACTGTCATGTAGTATGTTTTCCCTCCACTGCTAAAGTATTCTGGAAATATATGTACTTAGTTATGTGCTCTGATTCTCCCCTTTGCCAGAGAGAAGATCATATTGCTAGTCTTCTGCTCTTTGCACCATTGTATTTCTGTGCAAAAAGCACTGATGTGGTGTTGGAGTTCAATGCTATGCAAAACATGCTTGCAATGACACAGAATCATAAGGCATTCACACTCAGGGTCCTCACAGGAACAGCTACACAGAAAAAAAGACACACCATAGTAGCACTTCACTTCAGAAATTTGAGCTAGATCAAGCTGAGAAAGCTAATTAGAAGCATATTGAAACAGAAGCTACGTGGATAAAATACTTGCAGGACATTTTTTTTTCTGTTGGGTTCTACAACAAATGCATTCCAACTATTAAAAATGCTGACTATTGAAGTGCTTCCCTTCCCCTGTTCACCTACATCACTGTGGTTAAACAGAAGAATCTGTGAGACTTATTAGAGGAAAAAAAAAAAAAAAAAAAAAAAAAACCTAGCTGAGGAGTTAGTTGAAACTTCCAGTAATAAATTGCCATAAATAGGCTTTTTTTTTGTCCAAGTCTGAAGAAATTAGAATATATGATTGCTAAACTAGTTGCTGAGTTTGATGTATTACTTCAGCTAAACTTGGTGGTGTGTGACAAATTTGGCACTGATCTTTAAAAAGAGGCTCAGGAGGAACGCCAACTATTGAAGACCAGTACATTTGGTGCTGCTGCTGGGCAGAATGACAAAAGCCGAAGAATATAATTAGCGGACACATGAATACACATGCTGTAAAGATGAAAGAGTCAAAGTTGCCTTTTACAAGGAAGAGTAATGTCTGTCCATCTATGCCAGCTCTCTCATGGCATATAATTATGCTATTTTTACATATCCTTTTCTCTGCCTTACTGCTGGTAGAATTTATTTGTTGCTAGTTCTTCATTGTAATTAATGTCATTCATATTTTGACAGTTTTGATGGGTTATTCATGTTTTCCCTATACCCCCTGGGTTTACATGACACAAATCCAGATGATCAATTCATTGTTTTCCCTCTGTTCCAAGAAAATAAATATATTTTTCATAGCCAAGAGACAATAGTTGCATGTTCATTC
Source organism: Anser cygnoides (assembly GCF_040182565.1). Taxonomy (NCBI): domain Eukaryota; kingdom Metazoa; phylum Chordata; class Aves; order Anseriformes; family Anatidae; genus Anser; species Anser cygnoides. The sequence continues at coordinate 51,212,075 of NC_089875.1, read as the reverse complement.
TAATAATTCAAAAATTCTCTATGTTTTGCAGCCAAGGAATAAACAATTATTTCTGAATTTAAAATGCTCTGACTACCTAATTTTAGAACTGTAGGTGTTCTACATCATTTTCCAGTTGTCATCAGAGAGCAGCTATTGATAACTGCAAACTTTTGTTTTAACATAAGAAATTAATGCCCATAAACTATTACAAACTTAAAGTAATTATAAATGATTTTTGTAAGCATGAAATTGTACTCAGAGTGAATTCCTGCCTCCAACAGAAGAAAATAAATATGAAATTGAATAAGATTTGTTTTTACGAATTTAAACTTTTGCAATTTCAGTCTTCTCATGAAAACCGTTTTTATAGAAAGCTTTTCTGAATGAAAAATGTTTTGTTTTGAAACTGTTGAGCAGTTTTCACTATTTTATTGGTCACATAAATCAATGGGAATTTAGATTTTTTCTTCATGTTTGGAATTCTTCCTGTGGTTTTTTTTTCCATAAAAATATTAACATCCCAAATAAAATTTGCATTGAATTTCCTGAGTCACTTCCCACATTTTTTTTTTCAGAACTATAATTACTGTGATCTCAACACAATCATTAGCTTATTTTGTATGATATTTATGTAAATATGTTTCACATTGCTGGTGCTTAATTCTTTATTCAGTTGATGAATAGTTTCCATTACTATCTCTGTGAATCTTGAAATGAAAAGATTTTGAAAAGCCAAACAGGTGGTAGAATATTATAATTCATTTAGTTCTATCTGAATTTATCTAAATATCCCAAGCCATGTTTTATTTTCCATATAAGAAACTGGCATGATTCACATTGTATAACTGTCAAAAAGCTCTCAAGGAAATATAATCTCACCACACAGCATTTCTATTCATAATGCACAGGATGTGTGTACCAAAACTTCTAGAAACAGTAAAATGATGTGGGTAGCAAAAGAACCTAGCACGAGAGGAATAGAAGGAAAAAAACTTGTCTTACTTCTGACATAGCTTCCAGACATTTATGTTTTGAAGATTTCTTGTACTGGATAGTTTTGAGTGGTCAGAAGGTGCATTTGCCCGTGTAATTCTATCCTGTCACACCTGAGCCTATGCTGGCCATTTTCTCTCAGGTAGGGGGAGCCTATTCTTAAAGAGAAAGTGGAACACAGCCTCTGCAAGCCCACTTTGAAGTTGCTGTACCACAGGCAGTAAGGTGTTTCTCAGTCTGACTTTAAAAACAGCCCTTATTTTCCAGAGGCAGCAGAAATACAGGATCTTTGTTTTAAAGACCTCTTCCAGACTAAGGAAAGTCCACCACAAAAATCTCATGGAATTCAATGTACCTGTTACAGAAAACAGAGTGCTTAGCAATACCTCCCGAGGTTTCAGTCAATGGTAAGCATTATCAAACTTGATGCTTTAAAATTAAACTATAACAACAGAAGAAAGGATATGGAACCAGCAATGTTTCCAAACGTAACCTCTCATCTCACAGTCAACTCATATTACCTAATAATGTTGAGAATATTGAAAAAGCTTTACAGAATCACACAGAATCACAGAATCGTCTAGGTTGGAAGAGACCTCCAAGATCACCGAGTCCAACGTCTGCCCTAACACCAACAAGACCTCCACTAAGCCATATCACTAAGGGCTACATCTAAATGTCTTTTAAAGACCTCCAGGGATGGTGACTCCACCACTTCCCTGGGCAGCCCATTCCAATGCCTAACAACCCTTTCAGTAAAGAAGTTCTTCCTAACATCCAACCTAAACCTCCCCTGGCGCAACTTTCGCCCATTCCCCCTCGTCCTGCCACCAGGCACGTGGGAGAACAGACCAACCCCCACCTCTCTACAGCCTCCTTTAAGGTACCTATAGAGAGCAATAAGGTCTCCCCTGAGCCTCCTCTTCTCCAGGCTAAACAACCCCAGCTCCCTCAGCCGCTCCTCGTAAGACTTGTTCTCCAGACCCATCATGGGTTTAATGAACCCAAGCTGCAGATAAAGGACATTTTTAGCACCAGTTAAGTATAATCCTTATGCAAAGCATTCAAGACAGGAACAGCAGCAGTGCTGTGAACAAGGGGTCCTTTTGCAGCACCAGGCTCCTGTCCAGAGGTTGTGTCTGCAGGAAACCATGGCAAGGCCAAAGATTTGTAAGCAAGCAGCTGAGGGAGAACAAGATGCTGGTCAAGCACAGGAACAGTGGAAAAACGTGTTGCTCTGGTATGCAGACCATATGCATACTAGGCAGTGCATGTGCTTAATTTGAACTAATCAGAGGTGTCAAAGCTAAAGTCCAATGATCTGTCTCAGTGTGTAAGGTAAAACATACGTAAGCAACATAACCTGCATAACTGAAGGGGAGCTGGGGGGAAATCCATGGGACAGGCTACATAGGCCTCCACTCATGAGTTCAATAATCAAAAAAATACCTTTCCTGAGTGGCATTACTTAAATGTAATTAAAATTACTTAACATTACTTGTTCGCCAGGGATTTTGGGGCCTATCCCCTTCAATATCTTTATTGATGATTTGGATGAGGGAATTGAGTGCATCCTCAGTAAGTTTGTGGATGACATCAAGCTGGGGGGAAATGTCGATCTGATGGAGGGTAGAAAGGCTCTGCAGAAGGACCTGGACAGAATGGGTTGATGGGCAGAGGCCAGTGGGATGAGGTTTGACATGGCTAGTTGTTGGGTCCTGCACTTTGGCCACAACAACCCCATGCAGCACTACAGGCTTGGGACAGAGTGGCTCGAAAGCTGTGCAGAGGAAAAGGATCTGGGGGTGCTGACTGACGCTCACCTGAACATGAGCCAGCAGTGTACATAGGTGGCCAAGAAGGCCAGCAGCATCCTGGCTTGTATCAGGAATAGTATAGACAGCAGGACAAGGGAGGTGATCATCCCCCTGTACTCAGCTCTGGTGATGCCACACCTTGAGTACTGTGTTCAGTTTTGGGCCCCTCACTACAAGAAGGACATCGAGGCCCTGGAGCATTTCCAGAGAAGGGCTACGAAGCTGGTGAGGGGTTTGGAGCACAAGTCCTATGGGAAGCAGCTGAAGGAACTGGGATTGTTTATTCTGGAGAAGAGGAGGCTCAGGGGAGACCTTATTGCTCTCTACAACTACCTGAAAGGAAGCTGTGGGGAGCTGGGGGTCGGCCTCTTCTTACAGGTAACTAGTGATAGGACCAGAGGGAATGGCCTCAAGTTGTGGCAGGGGAGGTTTATGTTGGAAATTAGGAGAAATTTATTCTCAGAAAGAGCAGTCAGGCTTTGGAATGTGTTGCCCAGGGAGGTGGTGGAGTCACCATCCCTGGGGGTGTTCAAGGAAAGGTTGGACGTGGTGCTTAGGAACATGGTTTAGTGGGTGACATTGGTGGTAGGAGGATGGTTGGACCAGATGACCTTGGAGGTCTTTTCCAACCTTAATGCTTCTATGATTCTATGAAATCTCATTGTACCATCAAAAACTGTTTTAACACTTGAGTTTTTCATTTATCTCTCACAGCATCATCAAAATCTTCTTCATCAAAGATGTTGTGGGATATAACTTTTTCTTGAACAGGAGTTTCTGTATGGCAGAAAAGGCACTAGACCATAATGTTTGTTAGAGGTGTAGTTCTCAAACAACTTTCATTTGGAGTAGTATATTTGTAAGTGATCAAAATGTGCAATAGTCCCATTTGTGTAAATGAGTAAGAAGACAATTCTTTTAAGAGCATGTCATACCAACTTTTTTTACACATACAAATGCTTAGAGGTTTCAAAGCAATTAAAAATAGTCTCAGTATTATTCTGTTTGAAAAGGTCACCGGGAACCACAAGACACTGCTTTTAACACTATTCCCCTGCTCTCTCTTTCTCTCTCTCTTTTCAATAAGCATTTGGTAGACAAAATTGGCTTGGCCCAGAGAATGAAACTTTGCCCTGAGGACCCAGGAGAATTTTTCTGCAGAGTATAAAGCACATTGCCTGAACTGTTTCAGAGTAACAGATCATTAAAATAAATTGCTTATTTTGAATATTTTAAAAGCCATTGCTATAAAGATTAGAGGAGCTATAAGGCTTGTGTGGTGTGTAACTTAGGAAATCACCATTATAAAAAAGAAACAGAAATAACTGGAAGCAAATGAGGACTTGTTTATAGTGCACAAAAATATAGTAAGAGGGATATAGCTTACACAGGTCATTTGTATAACAGATTAATAAGCATTTTTTCCGTTGGCTTTTTTTTTTTTTTTACTTGTTTGTTTTGATAGAGATAGATAGAAAATAACAGGAGTGACTTTTTGGCATACTTTAACAAAAATCCATTTGTCCTGAGGAAGCCAATTTATTAGGAAGACTGCAAGGAAAGCATTCACATTGCAAAAACAGGTACGTTGGCTACAGCTTTATTCAGCACAGTGTCATGCTTAACTTGTGAAAATAGCAGAAATGTTCACACACAAGTGATACTTAGACTTGTAGTTCATGTAGAATTAAAAGTCACAGCAATGCTTCTCACGAATGCTATAAACTCTAGTTCACCTTCCTCTGAGCAGGACAGAGACCTTTATATATAGGCATTTACATGTCTTACCTTAACTAGTTGACTTGGTTATTTGTTAGAGTGAGGAGAGGTCTTTTTAAGATTGTGCTCTGATGTGAATGAACAGGGAAACACATCCCAATACTTCAGAAAATGCAGATAGGTAAATTGGTAGGGAAAATTTATTTACTACATGTGCAAGGAAGTATCATTTTCTGGTCATTGTGGCTTTTCTGTCTCTAATCAAATATCTGTTGACATCTGGAGGATGCACATGGCTGACCAGCTCTGCCTTGGTCTCTCCTACTTGCTCTGATAACAAGGTTTCAGATATTCAGCTTTCTAAAGTCCTAGCTGTGCACTTCTGACACAGAAAAAGCAGATGCTAGAGCTTCCAGGTTTCTTTATAGCCTGACCCTATCCATCTGGGAAAGCCATTCTAATCTGAAGCCAAATTAACCAGTATCTCCTCTTTCTTTTTAGTTTCTGCCTACTGCCCTCCTTCAACTCTTCCTCTCCGTCTAAACAACGAATGAGCAATATGAAAAAGGTTACTCTAGAATCTTAAGGTATTTCTTTGACCTTCTCTTGAATAGCCACAGAAGGGAACTATAAATAAGCTGAGATGTATTTTCCAGCCTCCAAATAATTACTGGAAAACTCAGCAGAAAAAAAACAAGGTTTCTATATAGATATTATGTGGTGATTGCATGTGAAGGGAAAGAGAGTTTCTTGCCCTTAGAGAACATGTGGGCTTTTTGATGAGGATAAGGAGGAAATTCCAGCAGAGGAAAGGATATTCACTTTGAAGACTCTCCCTCTGCAAAGTAAAGCAAAGAAAGGAGTGAGGCATGTGGAGTAAGGAGGTCATGACAGGCAGTAAGAGGTGAAATGCAAAACAAGCAACAAACAAACAGATATGGGAGGAGTGATATAATAAAGTCCAGCAGCTTGAGTTTGATAGCTTACTTGAGGCCAGAAGCCAAAGGAAAGATTCAGGCATTGCTGTGTAACTGCTGCATATAGAAAAGTGTATTTATGTGGGGAAACGTACAACGTACAAAACACAGCAGAGAACCTGTTTATGGACAAAATATTTTGGAAAGCTTATACTCTTTTTTTTTTTTTTTTAATCCTGGATGCAGTCAGTTTACTTATGGAAAGGAATCTGCAGTTTGCACTACAGCTTTACGATAGTCATTAGTAGAAAACTGTTATTTCACATGGCAGTTACTATTAATGATTATAGTATTTGTTCAATGACTAATCTTCTATTTTTTCCCATGTTTCTATGACAATAATTATCACATTGTTTTAGGTATTGTTTTTGGGAGTGATAGTATAAAAGGATGTAATTTACTTCTGATTACTATATTGTGTCACATGAATGACTGTACTTCATCACAGGGTACAGTACTGTGGCAAGAGAGAGCAACTACTGCCTTGCCTGAGGCTTGGTAGAGGAGAAGGAAATGAAATATTAACATGAAGGAAAGCTTTTGGTTAAATACAATTGCTTCCTTATAATACAACACTGAAATGATCACTGTGTACTGAAGATAGAGACAAACTGAAAAGAGTATAGAATTATGTGTCTTCATAAAGATTGATTTTTTAAATCTTCAAAAAGTAGGAATCGAATTATGTAGTCTGCCAATGGTTAAAGTTGCCTGTGATCTGGAAATAACTAGGATAATAAATGTTCATTTACATAAAGTAACACAGGCAAGATTACATGACTATCTGTGTGCCATTTACAATGTTATATGAGGCACCTGAGCTACTTTTATATGTTGGCTTTTTTCTATTTCATTTTATAAAGTATATAACATCTTAGGCTAACAAGAACTATATTGTATTATATCCTTGTGTATTACATAGGCTATATTACTGATGGCTACACTATATACTCCATTATCTTAAAATGTGTAATACAAAAGCTGAGAGGTTTCTGAAATAGTGGAAGGAAGGAAGGAAGGAAGGAAAAGAGAAAAGCTTAGATTCCTGTCAGTTTTCTCTCTTTTAGCTGTAAGCTGAAACAGAAAAAACAATTCAAAGTATTGTAATTATTCTGCAGCCTTGGGGAACATTTTGTTGTCCCTTTCAGTTCAAGTGGTGGAACAGTTACGTCAGTAATGACCTGCTTCTTTTGTTAAAGGTACTAGAGCAGTCTGCTGGAAAAATGTCACCTGATCTTCTTAGTCTAGCAGGGTACCCAGTATCTCAAGGCATTATGTATGTATAACTTTGAGCAAATTACTTCAACATGACACAAAGGTGAAAGAAATAGTTTGGATCTTTGTGCTTTCCAAAAATAAAAAGAAGGAAAAGTATCTATAAAAGTATGTAACCCTTCAGGCTGGCAATGTTGATGAGCTATTGGCTAAGAATGTATAAGATGTAAGATCAAACTGCAGTGAAGGTCATAGACAATGCTGTTGAAACATTTTAAACATTAAGAGATAATGAAGTAATACACTGAGAAATAAAATAATCAATAGGGCTAAAGACTTTTATGTTTTGTTATCCCGTTTTAGACTCACGCAGCTCTTTGACAGGCACTTGTGTACGTGGCTGTCTGCTACAAGACAATTCTGCTGGAAAATATGTAAGGACAACAAGAGCATAAGGGTATTGCTTGAGGGCCTTCAAAAACACAAGTACCACAAATACCTGATTTGCTAACTGATAAAATTAGAAATAAGCAAAAATACTGTGGGTCCAAACAAAGGGACCAACTCTATTTTTTGCTATTTCAAGATAAAGACATAGATAAATGAGATGCCTAAGTGATGGATACCCGTAACAACCAGAATATGCAATAACAGCAGGGCAATCTGGTAATGAGAAAAGAATCAGTCTTGCTGATTTCTTAAATTTTTCCACTTCAAGTTTCTCACCATTCAGTGCAGGCAATTAGGAGTGGAAAAAGATGATGGATAAAGACAAAGTCTCAGAGAAAAGAGGTAGTAAAACATAAGAAATTGATTAAGTATCTTGAAAAGTATGCACTGGCTGTGCTGAAGGAAAAGATGAAACATAAATCCAAAATTCATTATTTGTTTTGTGCTGTACTGCCAAACCACTTTGAGATACAAGCATATCACTTACTGCCAAACCACCCTGGAACACTTCCCTTTCCTAATATAATTGTCGGATGGGATGTTTATCCCCATCTCAATAAAGGCTGATGAGGACAGTTATTACCTACTTTGAGGGTATTTTCTTAGGACTGGAACATTCTCATGAAAGGATCTGGAAGGCCTCGACCACTGCAGCACAATTACTTTTAAAACTTGAAAAAATGGGTCTGCAAGTAGTGCCAAATTGTGTCCTTTGGTTTAACATTTTATTTGCTTGATATTTTTCATGGAAAACTGAGGTTGCTGAAGGAGTTTTTTTCTTCTCTTCTTTCTTAGCAAAATATATGGTTCTTATCCATGAAAAGTCAGCAACTGTAAGTGACTGGGCACCTTCGATGGCATTTGTTTCAGGAAGAAGACACCCAAACTCATACTCATGTTCAAGATCCTGTTCATTATAATAAATAGAGATTTATATACATATATATAAATCAGAAAAGGTGAGAGCAATAGGATTGGTGCTCTTCTATAGTAAGAAAAGCTATCCTTAGAAGACCTATCAGTGTCCAAGCAACAGCCATTTGTGTCCAAGCAACAGCCTCACTCACTCTGTTCTTTGACCTCTCCCTCTTGACTGGAAATGTTCAAACAATGACAAATAGTAGCATTATAAATCCCTTGAAAAATGTTGACACTGGTAGGGATGGAGCTCACTGTGTGAAGGTCATGGAGCGTATGAGACTAAACATACCTCAGGCAATAACACTGGCTCTCACAGTGCAAAGATCAACCATGGCATTAGCAAAGCAGCTGCACCAAAAATTCTTATATCGAACAAAAAATGATAACGCAAATGCCTGAGGACAGGTTCAGGGTGTTTTTTGGTAATCCATTCTAGTGCAGATTGTGAAGCATGTGCTGATACTCAGAACCACTACCTGTGCACAGACACAGAGCTAATGGGATCTATTAGACTCTTCTCTAAGACGGATGTTAGCAGAGGCCACAGTAAAGTATCCTGAGAACTATTAATTCTTATCCAGTGCCTGACACTACAGCTTTTTACAGGGAGTTATCTAGCTGACCTGCTGCCTCCATGCTGGATACTATTCAGCTGAAATGTCAAGGCATCAAGCATATTGCAAGGGTTTCTCTCTGTGGAGTTCTTACCCTTACTGGCTAAAACTTGTTGTTTGAATTGCTTGAATTAAGTGGAGAAAAACAAATTTTTAGCAATATGAATGATGCTAAATCAATGCTCACTGTGCAGACATCATATCTGTCTCTAATTCTGTCTCTGATGTTTACACTATTTCTTAGAGCTCACTGTGGTATATCTAGAAGAGTTTGGAAGTATGTGTTTCTGTTCTTAAAGGTATGGCGTTAACTATCAGTGGCAGATGAAGAGGTGAATTTCTAAGCTTCATTCAGAACAAAGATCTTTTTAACAAGTGTTTAGTAAATTTGAATTATAAATCTAGTTTCACTAAGCAGAATGATAGGATACAAACAGTCCTAAAAGTTCAGTAATACATGGCCTGCTTCTGTGTTTTTCATGACTTCCCATAAATTGCCATTTTATTCACTTGAGAGCCACGGACATTTTATTTGATTTGATATCATTAATAGAAGTGAAATAAAACAATTGCAGAGCTACCAGAGCAGCAGTAACATGGCTGGAAAACAAAACAAAACAAAACAACAACAACAAAAAAAAACAAAAACCACCACATATAGCCATAGAAATACAGGTCTAGGAGAGGGACAGTTTATTGGTCATGGATAATAAGCAGTTAAAAAAGGAAGCAAGAAATGCAAAATAAAGCAGATTAAAACTGGTGTGAATACTATATGTATACAGTAAAATAACAAACCATGGAATTTATAGAGCAATAAGAAGCCTTCCTGTTTACACTTTCTCTTTTTTACATAAATAGCATTATTTACATATATAGGATTAATACCAAGGATTTAATAAATGGAGTACAAGTTTGACATCATGGTGTAACAATCGTGTCTAGTGCTTAGGGTAGTCACAGGTCCACCACAGGTGATCTAAATCAGTTTCCCAGCTAGTCTCTCTCCAACCATATGCAAACACAATATTGCTAACAAGTGTTTAGCTTCTTCCTATAAACCCTTCTTTCCTTCTCCAATATTTTCAGTGTCTTCTTTGAACAACTTTTATTTCTTTCAGGATGAAATTATTTTTATAACAGCTACAGTCTAAAAAACTTTTCTTATCCCTCTATATCACATATTCAAGGAAAGAAAAAAACATCTAGTAGCAGAGCCATCATCTGAGCAAAGTTCTTCTCTATAAAAACAAACAAACAAACAAAAAACCAACAAAATAATGAAAAAGAAAAGCACAGAGATATTTTGGAAATCTAGCAATAGAATTGAATGCGTTAAGAAACAAGCCTGGAACTAGTATAATTCACATAATATATCTAAGTAATTCTGTATATTTGCACACTCAAGAAGAATGGAAAATCTGAAGGAACTTAATGTTGTTTTCCATTAGTTATTTTTTCCCTTAGGTCGTTCTAAGTGGCTTTACTAATAAAAGATTACAGTTACTATGTGTTTTTTTCATTACAGTTAAGGGCTGTGGTTAATTAACATGGTACCTTAGTAATAATGAACTGAGTTTGTGAGAAGTTGAAGACATAATGGTTTCCACCAGTATTTATATGACAATAGATGTCAGCAGTTTGATACTAATACTCCTCATAACATATGAGTGGCACAGTAAATCACTTATGAACTAAGGAATAATTAAAAAGGCACACTGTGGTCAAGTTTTCAGTAAAGATAATGCTTTCTAAAATGTAAAGATCTAGCGCTAAGAAACTGTTGGCTGATGTTGCTCATCTGGGGTCCTCTAAGAATTCTGCTTGTGACTACTTCTTCCCTCAAATTGACTTGACTGGTGAAAGAAAAAAGAAACAGATTATTCACTAACATGTATCATTATACTTGAGTCAAAGGACTCAGAAATATTTGTTTTTATATTTTAGTAACTTGATAACAATGTAATACAGAAGTTCAGCAGAGGAGAAAAGCAACTAAAGGTCTGTTTTTATCTTTATGTCTTAATTGGATATAGTAATATTTAGAATCATAGAAAGGTAGAATCATTTAGGTTGGAAGAGACCAATAAGACTTAATAAAACATTAGTTTAATCGTTAGTTTAATTTCTGCAACACACACACATGAAAAACAAACAAACAAACAAAAACAATCACACACACAAAAAAAGTAGGTAGATATGGCTCAATAAAACCTCAACAGGGATGTTAGCTTGGTTCTTTTTCTGCATATCACTGAAGCTCCGGTGTAAAGTCACCACAGAATGAAGCTGTTGTATCAGAACCTGTCTGGGACAATGAGCTACTCACATTTATGAAGGATGACACAAAAGAGCCTTGACTGGCACTGTTGGCATTCCACACTTTAAATGGGAATGGTTGATTCTACAGTCTGACTTAGGTACTCACTGATACACTTATTTAATGCTGACAGTGAATTTTATTCAACAACGAACAAACATTTTCCATAAATATCCAAATCAGTTTCAACAAAGGAAAAAAGAAATTTCATGGAAATGCCATGAGGTTAAACAGAAACTTGTTGTCATATTTTTCATGCTTATTTTTGGAGCTTATAACGTTTCGGCCAAGAAATGATGGGAGGCAAAATACATCTCATGATTTTCATGACCAGGTGCACATCTTACCTAAAGCTTACTTGACAGTTAAAATGAACAGCCTACAAATAACCTACCTTCTCTGCCCAACTGGTATACTTAGAGATAAAAATACTTGCAGAATCCAAAATGCTACACAAAGTATTTGCACACAGAAACAAGGGAATTCCACCAGCCCCAACTGGTAGCAGACAATACCATTTAATTTGTCATTGACAAGGCACACAGCATCTAAGATCCCCCTATTTATAGAAGCTTGGGATGACTTATCATAGCATCAGAGAGTATATGCCTTCATATATCTAGTGTGCATGAAAATTCTGTCTTGCAATTTGCCAGTGTGTCATATTCTTTATAGGCTTCTGAAGAAAATCAAGTACATGTGGGTACCTTTTTTCAGGAGAGTTGTTTTTACAACTCAAAAATAAAAAATAAAAATTTATCCAAGATCAACTCTTCTGTCTTTCTGGAGTCACTAAATAACTTTAAATTTTTTGTATATTATGTTTAGTTACTTAATCAGAGGAAATCTTTTTTCCAACAAATTGTTTCTTTTACTCAACAACAAAGTGCTTAAAGTCTTTGTTTCATTGCAGTAGATCCCAAAGCTTGTTTTCCATTATATAGTATATCCTACCTAATAGATGAGAATTGCACAAAAAGATCTTTCCAAAAAATAGAGGGGAAAGAGAAGAGGAAGCTCTTTCCAACAAAGGTTATCTGTCAATTGAAACTGGAAAGGAGTCATAACACTGAAATATTTGTAGTAAAATTCAAATATGCTCAAAAATGTCTTTAGTTTCTCCTCCAGAATATGACAAATAAAAGTCAATGATCATTTTACCTAATGAAGTCAAATCATCCTTTGAATTTTGTAATCATAACAGTGCTGTTATGATACATAAACCAAGTCAGGCTTGTAAGGGGAGGTAGTGGGAAGTAGCTTTTATGGGTCCAAGTGGAATAATTTGGAAAGGTGGACAAGGTTTTTAGTACTCAGAAAGCAGATGAAGAGTGTGCTAATAGATTTTATCTCCCCTAATAGAGACTTGCTTCTCTTTTTATACTGTGGCATTTTCCTGATTTTCCCTTTGGAAATTTCCTAGTTGGCTTCAACATCATAGATGCCAAAACCAGAAATCAAGTTAGACATCAGAAAAGGTTTTCAGGTTCTTATTTTTTACTGTTTGAAACTTCTTTAAACAAGTTGCAATGGCATATTCATCGGAGAAAAAAAAATCTCCTTGAGCTCATGTACATTTAATTAATACACAGGGACATGAAGGGGAAGAGGGAAGCTATAAATACACAAAGGTTCTGAAATGCCACATAATGTTATATTTAAGTGACTAAACAAGATGCATGAGGAAGTAAAGGTCATTTTAAGCCACATTACTAAAAGTCGTTTTCTGTGATTTACATTTGGTGCTCTGTCACAAATGGGTGCTGCTTACCTCAGGAAGTCCTATGACTCAGAAAGCAAACTAGGGGTCTGGATCCCAGCATCCTTGTCTGCATGCTGTATTTTTATCCCACAGCTAGATCCAGAAAAGTCATTGAGCTACAAAGAAAGAATGAGTTAGAACAAGCAACAAAAATTAGCATGGCAGTTCCCTCCAATTAAAATCACTCTGTCTAGCAGAGAACTGCAAGAGGAGTTGCATTTCCTAGGAAAGCAGAAGTCACTTTCTAAGCCTGCCCCTTTTGCCTTTCTCTAAAAGATCCAAGAACCTCCAAAGCTTTTCAGAAAATACCAAAGGCCATCCCATGGGGAGTTATCAGAACAGTATTCAGTCACAATCTAATAACAGTTTGGTGAAATTTTCATATCTGCTTCCTATTTTTATTTTCCCCCATTTTATTAATGTATTTGCAAATAGGGGATTATGTACAATGTAGATCTTTATTCTGCTTGTAGTCAGTTTTGACCCACTTACTGAAAAGCTGACTCCTTAAAGTATGAGAAACAGGCTGGCTAGATTCATAATCCATTCTTTTCTTCTTGCCCAGAGTAGAGAAAGGAGAATTCTATCTCTAGTGCTTATATAAGACTCTTCATGACTTCTTTTTATTTGTCTACTAAAATATATATATATTTAATTATTATTTTATTTGAATACTCTTAGCTTGGCAGGAGTTTTATGATCTAGCTCTTCAAGTGATATGCCCCCTCCTTGGCTTATGAAAGAAACCAGAAACCAACTTCAATTTTTATCTGATTCTGACCCCCCTGGAAGCACCCCATCTGGGGAAAGAAAGTGTAATTACAATCACACTGGGGGAAGTTTTCAGGGAAAATATTTATATGCTGTTTATATGCATGGCTCATTGTCAGGAGGTAGAGGAGTATATGGAGAATTAAAAAAAAAAAAAAAAAAAAAAAAGGTTGATATTACCATCTATGAATACTTACTTGACAGGCTTTCAAGGTCAGATCTGAGATCACTTGGGATCACTTATACTTGCATAGATAGCACTCTATGTGCAATTCTGGAAGTAGAGACTTCCTAAACAGACTCTCATCCTTTATTGCTCCACACACAAGTGTTGCCCCCCTTACTAGTGGCAGAATTGAGAGGTTTTCTAGTCCAAAGGAGAAGGCAGTGGCACAAAACCCCAGTTGTGCAAACCAGTCTGCAAAACACTCACAGGCAATGCTCTTTTCTATTATCCCATATTTCTAATACTTGTAGAAGTAAATGAAATTCAGTTTAAAAGAATGTATGATGGTCCCTGCATAGTCCCCTCACTGGATGCAGAGGCAGCAGGGCCACTAAGGGAATTGAATTTCACTTTCTATGGGCCATAAACACGTGCTTAGAGCCCCAACAGAAGATGTTGAAGCAAACTGTAATGTAAATCAGGGTGCTTCCCGTTGGTCACTTTGTTCTTGCTTCTACTGTATGACACAGAAAATATACGTTTCACTCATGGGTCTGGTATAAGTATAACCAGGTACGTCTACCGGATTAAAATGAAGAAATGGTGTTTGCATTCATGTACTCTGCTTTGTCTGAGCATACAAATAACTATGCTGAGAATGAGGGAAAAATATGAAGAGCAGGTTCATTTTCCAGTGAAGACATATTCCTCACTGGTGAGTGGCTAATTGATTTTTTTCCTCTGCAGCTTAACACAGTTATTGGAAATTACAAGGCAATAACATACTGTCTTTCAGCATAAAATGGTTAGAGGATAAGAAATCAAAGACAGGAAAAGAATAATTGCTCAGGGCATAGGTTATCTGTTACAGGGTAGAATGTACTAACTGCATTAACTTTGCTGTACATCTGAAATATCTTGTCTGCAAATAGGGTCAGATGTGCATTTCCTGAAATTTAGCTGGTTTCAGAGCACTGCCAAAAAAAAAAAAAAAAAAAAAAAAAAAAAAAAGAAGACAGGAAGCCCTGAGTTCTATTAAGAAATATCTATTTCATGTTATTTTTCAAACTAGAGCATAAATCCTATACAGATAGGTAACACATGCATCCACAAGCAACCTTTCCTGGGTGTCTTCTGCTATGACCCTCTCTTCCACTAAACAGCTACTGTCTAATACACTGTTGCTCTGCACTTTAATAGCCAAACACTGTGCAGACTGGATAAAAAATACTATCAACACTATGAGTGAATGCAGGATTATGGTTCGGCAGTATTTTGCCAACCACTGTGCCTGGATGTACCTTGTGGAGGAGAGTGCAGGAAGGGACTTTGGCACTGCCCCATCAAATGTCTCGGAAGATCTGCCATTTCAGATGCTGTTGCTCAGGGTGAGAGGGAAAGGGCTCTCGTCCCTTTGCTGTTATCCACCCCTGCAGCTTACAGAAGCGAAAATGATTCTGCAACTGTTGAGTCATCACAGCTCCACATCAGAACATAAATCAACATCTATAAGTAAAAAAGAATTGAATAGTCTATTGGGAAAACATTGAGATGTCAGATTATTTAGACTGCAATAATGTTTCTCTGTTTGACATACCTATTTGTTGATGTTCAGACTTATTGCCTTTGGCAACAGGATCAACATTCAAATAATATATATATGTATATATATTCCTGGCCACAAAATTAATGTATATGTAGCTTTCCTTTTATTATTTTTTTTTCAGTAAACTGATCTATTTGCCTTTGAGCTACTAAGAATTATGACTAACAAACTTATGTTTCTGAAGTGTCTGAAAAAGCTCACCATTATTAACATGCATAAGATTACAGACACTTTTAACTCCATTTCTCATTCTGTCTTCAAGTTTTCTAAGCAACAAAAGCCAACATGAACAAGGCAGCCATTAAGGAGAAAAGAAATAGTGGGAGAGTGGAAGAGCAAACAAGGAAGAGAGCAAGCAAATGAAAGACAATAAGAAAGTAAGCTTTAGCTTTGTGAATTGCACCAATTTGCAACTGCTTTCCCACGCAGATACAGTATTTATACTGGGTGAGGAGGGGGAGTGAAACGGTCATAAAGAAAAGACAACATCAAGATCGTAATCCAAAAAGTAATTCTTTGGGTGGGTTGCAAACAGGCCTGTACAGAGGTATTAAACCTTGTATCTGCTAAAAGCCTACAAAAAGCCTCACTGTAATCATTGAGATCTTTTTTCAACAGCTTCAGCTGCAGTATTTTAAATGCTCTTTTTATTTTTTTTTTTTTTTTTTTTTCCCTAGGTAACCTCCCAGAGCTCTCACTGTACTAGCTGCCAGTTGCAAGCAAAAAGGCAATCAGTGCAACAGACTTTGGGAACAGGTTGCTTGCACTAGCAACTAGTCATTCCCTCTGAAAAACAAGCAGTGTTCTTGTGTTTTGACCATTGGGTCTGTGTACCTCCAGCTTTATTCCACTCTTCAGAGTTTAGGACTTTCATTCACTTGAGTAGTTTAAGGCATAAGTTAAGCAGCTGCAGAAGTCTCTTGATTAAAAATTCGGAAGATGCCAGATTCTAAACTTTGACTCAGGAATCTATAACCTCCCACTGGAGGCTGCTCTGGTTGGAGCTGCCACCATTTGCTCTGCTAAAGATTGAAGGTAGAAGTTTTCAGAGTATTTTCCACTAAATGCTTACTTAATTTGCTTCGCCTACACCTTTACCACCTGCAGTTACTCAATTGCACAAAGTCTTTTTGTGGAAACAGTGTTAAAAACTTTCATTCCCACTTGCATTTCTTTACAAGTTCTTTGTGCTAAATGCAACTCAGAGACTAACAGACCTGGTATGAGAGCACATGAAGTCACAGACATTACTTACTTTCAGTAAGCTACTTAGTCATCTTTTTATTATTGTTTCTATAGAACAATCTAGCTGGAGATCACATCAGCACATGTTCCAGAATGTGTCTCTGGTTCCACTGTAACACAAATACTAGCAGTAGCCAAAGTTAACAACAGTTTTCCCCTTTCAGTATTTTTTTCAAATAGCTTAAGGATTTACGCTGGTGAAGCTTAGTCTCTGGCAAGTGGAATGCACTTTTCTTTTTATAAAGCTTGAACCACATTCAGCTATCATTCCAAAAGCTGCGTTTTCTATTTCCCTTGTGTTTTAAAAATAGCCATCTGTAGGGTCCACTTGTATGTTCCTAGCACTCTACAGACATCAAGACTGCTCTGACCAGCTCAATTTGTTTTGTAAACTATACTGGCAATTAAGAAATGCAGACCATGTAGTAAATTAGGCACTTGGATTCAAAAATTATAAACACCAGTATGTGTTTCAGGACTGTCAAGCAGCTTCTGACAGTTGAGGTTGTACATCAATAGCTTTGTTGATGCTGGTATTTCAGGCATGCTTATTCAAGTAGTTACACATATGTAAGTCTCTGCAGGGCTAAAGAGATTGTCTCTTAACCATTGGCCTGAAAAGTATTTCCAGGCAGATCTTTGCTCTCTTTTGAAGTTCTGACCTGGCACAAACCTCACCTTCAATGCACTCCTTGCAGAAGATCTGGACAGTGGGGCCCAAATGTCCAGAAGAAGCTGGTTATATAAGGGATAAAATTAATCCCCAAGAAAGAGCCTGGGTCTAGAATAAAGTCTTGATGTATTTCTCAGCATTTTAACTCGCATTACCCCCAAGAGTTTGCTTTAGTCTTCTAATCACTTAATGAAGTGATTTCTGTCATTCTTATGGATATTTACTGGCTATTGTTTGCCGACAGCTTGTTTTTACATTGGTTTCCCTCTCTCATGGTCTTCCAGAGAGAAGGTGATTCCGAACAGGCTGCTGCAATATGATTCCACCTGACTATGCACAGCACTGCAGTGTCTGCAATATGTACTCTGAAATACATAGCCTGCATTTGCAAGTTTCTCTCAAGCTCACCCTCTTAAAAAAAAAAAAAAAAAAAAAAAAAAAAGAGAGATCAGAAAATACTGTCTTTGAGCTCCACAGTCATTGTATTCAATTTTCTCTTTCATTGCTCTCCCTGTGTTATCAATTTTATCAGAAACAAACATTTATATTTCTTCATGTACAGAATGAATATACCTCTAAAGGAAGTATTTAAGGAGACCTGGATTTTACTATACTTCCTTTTTTGATGCCTAATGTATCAGGAAACATTTACCAAAGAGATACCTTATTTACAATTCAAAGTTAGAATGAGTCCCGAAAGCTCTGGAGCTGAGTATCATATAAAAGTGGGAATTTTTGAGGGGTGACTCTGACACTGACTTCTCACACTGGTGTCACTGGAATTAGAACATCATGATTTCTGAGCAAGCTGGCCCAGGACCCTTACTTGTATTTTTTAGATTGTGTCTTTCGACTTGGTTCCAGGAAGGCCTAATTAATCTGTCTCTCATTAGCAGGTTTTAATTAAGCATAAATGTTTAATAAGTGAAGTTTTTAAAACTCTCACTTATTTGGTTTTATTTTTAGATCACATGTTTTGAAGGACTGAAATATAAAAGATTTGAGACTAGCTGAAAAAGTAGTAACAATGAGAATAAGTATCTCTATTTCAGTTTTAACTGGGAAAGAGATCTTACATTGGAATCATTATTTTTATGTCAATGAATTTTATCAAATCTTTCACTTTTTTTTCCCCTCTTTAAAAGTGTAATGACTCCCTATTTTTCTTAAACAACAGTGGAGTTATTGGTCCATATCTAGTTGTGGAAGCCTACATTCATAACCCATGAAGAGCAAAGGTTTATTTCAGCTGTGTTCTGCGTTTGTTTAGAAATTGGTTCTCCTCAAGAGAAATACAAACCTGCTTGCAGCTCTCAGAGCTCTCAGGAGGCCCAGAAAAGGTATATGGCTCTCCAAAATGGCTGAGCTATTTCAAGGAAAAGGGAGGAAATGAAGTCTGCAGTAGTGTCTGTAACATTCCCGTGCTCTGAGACTCCATTGAGTGCACATTGTTTCTCTCAACCATCACTGGCTGTGCTTCACATTCTCAAACTTTTCCAGCCACCTCTTGCCTTTTTATATCTAGAATGTTCACCCAATAGAGAAATAGTGTAAGATCTGAAATAAAACAGTGAGAGCTAGCAACACTGAAATCAGGAGGAACCAGATACTAGAAATGGGAACTTTTCCAGACAGATACAGTGACTGGAGCCACTCTGCCCATACACACAAAGATGGGCTGATCCTTTGGCTGACAGAACATGGAGTGAGTGGGAGACCCATTTGTTCAGGATGTGAAATTGGTCATAACTTTTCATCCTCCACTGGCAAAACACCGGCACGTGTGGAAACCTTTGCAGCCCTCTCTAAATCTTGCTTATTCTCTGAGCTCTGAGATACTTGGAGTTTACAGACATTGAGCTTGGCATTCTTCTCTTGTCTGTCAGAATGACTGAAGCTTACAAAATGAAAATTAACTGTTTGTTCTGAGATTTGGAGAAAAGTTTTATAACATTTTGTCATAAAGAGGTATTCTATCACATTAACAGGAAGAAAACTTCATTCATACTTGGATGAACTGGAGAAAGGAAGGAAAGAAGGAAAGCCAGAAAAGCTGGCAGACATGAAGTTCCCATGTGAAATAAGAAATATGTTTCTCCCTGCTACTCAAAGGACTTGCTTGGTCTTTTCAACCCCTCCCTCACACAGCCACCAAGTTCTTCAGTGCCTGGCCCCTGCATTGTGCCTGATGAAGAATACTGTGCTTTAGTGTCTATACTGCAACATGTATTTCTACATTTCACTTTAGTTATGAGGTCAGGGTTTTTCTCAGGGCCCTTGAAGAAGAGACAAGAAAGCCACCAGCCTAAGATGGTACCACTGAAACCATCCAACCTGCACGTGGGAGGAGATCAGACTAACTTCTCCAAGACTCAGGTCATTTGATTGCAAAAGCACAGGGGAGAGTGTGTTGGATTTTTCCCATTTCGTAGATATTGTTTGTAGGTAATGACACTCTAGTGAGCTTAAGCACCAAAAAACTTGATGCTTGCAACTTTGTAGAATGTTATTGTGAGCAGCATGTGTAGTGGCAATTTTCATCAAGTACTTGACTGCCTTGTGATAGGATCATGCCATGCACAGCTCTCAATATCCCTCTTCAATCAGAAGATCACTGACCAATTTTCAAAATAAAGAAGAAATAACCTTCACAGCTCTAGAAAAGAACAGGACAAGGAACCATCAGAGCTCCTCTGCTATGGTTTAAAATTAATGTTTCACTCAGGGAAGAGAGAGGAAGCTTATCAACCCAGTGATAACTTAGACACTCTTTGATCTTAAGAACCTGTTCATGCTTCTGTGAATCAGCAATAAAGCTCCTGAAGGATTCATGGCTACTGTAATGTGTTTTCTTTCAAGGAACAACTTATGTTTAAATTTAGAAGCTCATCTTCATTTCTAAATGTCATTGGAGCATTTAAGCTTTAAATGTATGGAAACACGGATTGGAAACATTTTACATTGGTTGTTTGCTGGGAGTGTGTTATAAAATTTATTTGTAATTCAGAAGACAAACATTTCAAGCACTGAGTGGTAACAGCAATGTCAGCAGTACTCAAAATAGGGAGTTTTCTTCTGACCAGTTGCCCAAGTTCAGGTAATGATCTAAAGTAGTATGATCTGCAAGTTGGACTAAGAAGTATTTCAAGATGTGCTGTTATGCACATTAAGAGGTGCATTCAGCCATCTGCCTGCTGCTTTTTTCTTTTCTTTTTTCTTTTTTTTTTTACCTTACATCAAATAATGAATAAAATGACTATAATTTAGAAAAAGAACAAAAAAAAATTTAAAAAAAAAAGATTTTGTTTATCACAAGAATTTGTAAGGGAAAGGAGTACTTGTTTGAGAAGCCATGCAACTGCCCTTTCATAAACCTGTCTGCAATGGGAATCCTTGTCACAGACAAAACCAACCATTATATATAGGGTTTTATAACTTCTCAACTCCTTTTCAGACATTTAAGAACTCAGTTAGAAGTTTTTCATAGACAGAAGACCTGTATGGTTATTGTGTCCTACTGCTGTTATAAGAAGCAAGATGAGGTACGTATTAAAGAATTTGTATTTAACTAATAGTTAAATATCACAAATATCATGTGAAATATTTGTGGATAAATTTGTCAGTTAGATAATTTAGGTTATAAAAAGCTTATCTAAGACCAAGTTCTGTGGCACTTTGTCCAAGATATCAGTGCATTTTACATCTGTTGGCCATCTTCTGCCAAGACAAACATGAAAAGGATAACAAATTGCTGGCAAAGCTCTTAGTTTCCAACAACTCAACCTACTGGTAAATACATTGTGAATTTTAATGCATATTGCATTTCTCCCAACTTTCTCAGTGCTTTCATAAAGTTGTCCTCTACCTATGGAATCTAGAGAGAGATTATTGTGCTTTCCATGGAAAGCAAAGTGCAAGGGAACATTTTTAACTTTAGTTTAGCAAACCTTGTTTTGGAAAATGATGGCAGTGTGCATCTTTACATGGACACCAGCAATACTGGATGAACTAGCATGCTGTATGTCTTGGACTGACATGTTTTTATTTGATTTCATGTCAGAGGAGCTCTATTGAGGGAACTTATTCACTATTAGTACAAGAGCTATAATAAACCTCTACTATTGTAGCTTAGTCATCAAGAGCAGCAAGATGTCTACATTTGGAGATTGCATTTGGAGATAATAGTTGCTATTACTTGAATTAATTTTCATGTCTAAGCAGGATTTAACTCGGGTTATATTTGCAGCTATCATCCAATTTAGTAATCAGCAACCAATTTAGAAATGCAGTATTTCCTGCATTTCATGTGCCAGACTGCAGATCAGTAAACTCAAAAGAGCCGGATTAATTTTGCTTGAATGACAGAGATAATACAAGCACCAGTACACTCAGACAGTCACCTTCTTTCGTCCCATACAAAGTTATGGATCCAGTATTGAAATATATTAACAATGACTATCTACTCATCTGTAATATATTTTGCATGCTGTGAAAAGTAGTCAGTCATATCAACATTTTTATCTCTTGGGGCATTGACAAAAATCTACCACTGAAAGCTATGTTACTATTCTCAGCATAAACGTCATAGACTTGACTAACCTTGGCTGTGAGTAGTAGTCTCTCCAAAACCACAATTGATGAAGATATCTTTGAAGTATGTTGTTTTTATTGGAACTTGTTGTGCTTTAGGAACTAAACAGAGTTAGTTGAAGCAAAGCACTGTGTCAGAGACATTGTAATTTGAATGCAAGAAAACATGAACTTCCATTAGTCCGAGGTTATATAGTGTTTCCACTATGATTTTATATGTATGCGTGTATGTACGGCTATACTTTTATACTGATTGGGGTATATAAATAATTTCAAGTCAAATAAATAAAGAAATATATCCATGAGTTTATCACTGAAACATTATTCTACTGCTCTGAAGAAAACACAGCTTAATTTAAGTTATATAAAAAGCATTTTTATATAAAGTAAGATCATATAATCATACATATATTCAATTACTTTACAAAGATAAAAATACTGAAGAAAAAAAAAATAGAAAGAGGGTTTATGCCTCAAGGCAACGTCTTCCAAGGTTCCCTTGTACGGATGTCCTAACACTTTCCAGGTAACTTAATCTCTGAACTTAAATAAATTATATAAAATTTCTTCCTCCAGGGGTGGCACCAGATGTTAGTACTCTTTAACATAATCTTTTTACTTTTCATCTAAACATGTATTCTTTCATTAACATTTTTCACATAATCCTACAGTTCAAACATACCATGATTACCAAACTACCTGAGATATTCTATATTGCATTGTTCTTTGCTCAGTTTAATAAGCGTTTCAAAGCATAAGTAAAATTATTTACTTATTGTAAAATTCTACATTCTTGCATTTTCTTTGTTTCCAACTGAGTATTCAGGGGTTAATAAAGGAGATCTCTGGGAAAAAAAAAAAAAAAGGAAAGGGGAAAAACAAACAAACAAAAAAACAGTAACTTAAATACATTTTTCCCTACCATGGTAGAGTTGAAGAAAGATAAATTTGATTGGCTGATTTCACAATTCTGAAATACATTGTGATTTCAATAGCATTTCTTCCTCCTGTTTATTTGAAGGAATGTACAGGTGTGAAACACTAGGGCAACTGTCAAGAGACTTGTGGAACAGCATGTTCCTGCTGAGCTACAGGACTATCGTCATGTCAGACACTAAAGCAAGCTCAGGTGAGTTTCTCATGGAACTGATGTGAAAGTGTTGTCAGTCTTAAAGGTAAAACTTTGTCCTCAATGACTTTAAGAAAGATCAATCCAGCTGCCTGAAGACATTAGGCTGAAGGACACCAGATCTAAGAGTTCCAGTTTTGTTTTTTAGCTTCAGGATTCAGGGTTCGAGCCTAAGGTCTGCCCAGGGTTACAGCTAAAGGGCAGCAAGTACTGAGCACTAAACTCTGCCATCAGATATTGATGTCCTCAGAGGTCTTTGCATGGTCAGACTAATTGTGGTATTCAATACAGAAGAGAACAGTCAACTTTTTTTGATGGCTTCAGACTCAAATTAATTGCAGTGGAAACCTACTGATAACAGTATACACAGAACAACCTTATTAAAGAGAAATAATGCTTAATGAAAAGGAAGAGCTCCATATTAATAAGAGCTCAGGGCACTGATTATCACTTGTGGATAAAATAGAAAAAACTATCTTCAAACACAACATGACCAAACTGGTATAAAGTTCAAAACCAAAGGTTTATCTGCATTTATTATTTCTTGTTTTTAAAATACAGTACAAAAAATAGATGATGCAGATGACAGTGAGAAGTTGATGGGATAAGTATTTCTTTTATTTTGTATTACATAGCCATAAAAAGAGGAGGTTGCATCAGAAAACAAGGTAGACAAAGACAATTTTACCATTTCTAAAAATGGAAAAAGCTGGTGGCTATAATAATTTTAAACACTGAGCCTGTTTAAAGTCCTCTGTACCTCTCCAGTATCTTTTAAAAAATATTTTTGTGAAGTAAAATGCTATTTTTGTTATTTTGCAGTTTCACTTTTTAAAAATACTTTTTTTCCTAATTTTTCTAACAAGATACAATTCAAAAAATTTTTGAGGGGATTTCTTTTCTTTTTTTTTTTTTGATATGCTTTTTTTTTCTTTTATATTTTTTTCAAAGTTTAGCAAATCTGGTAAGGTAGAAATGTAAAAAGCAAAGCCCTTTATGATTCTTCTATTGATTCTTTTCTGGAAAGAGAGAGGGAAAGATATAGATATATGGAAGCAATAATTTTCTTTGTCAATTCCTGAAATAGAGGAACTCTTCTTGTAAATTTTGTTTACTGTCATGCAGTGAATACTCTTTGCAAATAAAAATCTTCTGCCTTTAAATCAACTGTTATGTATAGCTTTTTATTCTCTTGCACATAAAGAACAGAATTCTTGTAAATTCTTATAAAAAAATTATAAAGTTACTACAGACATAAAAAGATAATAACCTCAGTTCTATGGCCTTCACATTCACAGATTTGTATCATTCTTGTAATTCTCAGTGCATTAGAGAACACTATAGGATCTCTCCAGTGGATAATTTAACACAGTACATGTCTGCACATTTTCTTATCACAGACTTTTTCATTTATTAAATAGAATATCAGCATTATAGTTCAAAGTAATTGAGTGAAACCTTATGGACCTGTAATTTATATG
Organism: Anser cygnoides; assembly: GCF_040182565.1. Taxonomy (NCBI): domain Eukaryota; kingdom Metazoa; phylum Chordata; class Aves; order Anseriformes; family Anatidae; genus Anser; species Anser cygnoides. The sequence continues at coordinate 51,187,644 of NC_089875.1, read as the reverse complement.
AAATATTTAGTAGATGTTTTTTCTAAATTTTATGTGCATCATTAATAAGCCTTATCTTTCAAAAATGCTTTGTTGTTCCATTCATTTTCATTAGGTATTCTCAGTAGATCATTTCAGAATTAACTAAAAAGACACATTAAAGACTCTTTTTGATAGTAATACAGGCCTTTTCAAAATGTTACATGGGGATCTTCATAAGATCAGTAAAAGATCTTAGAATATGCCTTTTGCTTACTCAGAATACACCCTCCGGACAGGTCCTCTTACTAGACTGAAAATATAAATAAGTATTTATATTTATAAATAAGTATTTGCTTTGGCCCAGAAAATTCATAGAGCTTTACAAGACAGAACTAATTGAAACAAAGGGTTTCTAGTTCATGGGAGAATTCTGAGCTTCATAGCTTCCTGACTGAGGTTATTGTAATTATTTTTAAAGTTTTATCACCTAGGTTCCCCTTTATTTTCTCAGAAAAAAAAATGAAAGCGATGTTTCATGAATAGTCAAAAGCAAGTGCACTGTGCAAAAAGCTTTTGAAGTTATGATATATGTACTTCAACAACAGATCAACCACACTGCTTTTTGGGTGAGCTGCCAGGTACTCTGGCTTAGATTTGACCAGAATTTCTTAAATCTGATATAATAAGAATGAATGTCAAAGCTCCAAAAATTTTTCTTCTTCAAGATTCACAGTACAATCTAATAGGAGTGGATAACACTTTCAAGTCATGCACCATGAAAGGAATTATTAAGTAATTTCCACTAGAAATTTACCTCTGTAGGTTTTAGGGATTGGCTCTGTTTTTAATTCACTGCTCATGCACCCTCCATTAAGAAAGAAGCATATTTTCACTTACAAACTGAACTATTTTTGCAGAAATACAAATGTACTGTATTGCATTCTAATTTCTATAGCACTGATATTTCTTGCAGAACCCAACACTTCTAGAACATAAATATAAAATTATGGGTAAAGTCTGGTGATAATAATAATAAAAATTCTCTGTGAAAGTTAGTGTTTGCTTCAAAGATAGTGAGTAATATCTTAGCTCTAATGAATCCACAGAAACTTATCAGAGAAATACACAATTCTGAGAAGAATTTGGCAATATAATGAAATTGATATAACCAGAGCAGACCAGGCTGTCCTCATAGAACTTCCACATAGAAATGAAGAATTCCTATAAAACACAGTAAGAAAAGGCCTCACAAGTTTTCTGGCTCAATTTTTTCAATTTCTAGGTGATATGGAAATCCTAGATAATATACAAATTTCAAAACTATCCTGAGCAGTAGGAGGTTCGTTATCTTTAGCACACAATTGTGCCACTGCAGCTTAGACTGATGACTTCTGTGAGCAATTTTTGTCTTGTAATTGAAGAAAAATATGAAATAGTACACAGAACTCAAAGGCCAGGAAATAATTTCAAACCAGGCAAAAGCACAGGAAGAAAGAGACAAGGAGGTAGATTTATGTAACTGTATAAACCACTCAGAAGTGAACTTCATCACAGCCTAGCATCTCCTTCAAGCTAACATACACAAAAAGAAAGGATTATTCCCAATTGAAGAAGAAGGTATAAAAGGAGCAATAGTTTGACACTACAAGAGGGCCAGGTTGGGTCACTTTAGGAAAGACATATGTAGAAACAATTATGCAACAAAACTGCTTGGCTAAGGAGCACATGGTGGCTCTTTCATTTCATAAGTAAGTGGTAAAGACAAACTAGATGGATTTTAATACATTTCTGAAGAGAGGCATAGTCCTGTAAAGTGTTTTGTGAGATATCATCTGAATGTATGATTTACTTATTGCCCTGGCTCTTCCTACACTTAAACTGATTTCACGCAGTTTGTCAGGGCCCAAGCCAGCCCAGGGCCTCCGTGCAGTGGAGGCACCCCATTGCCAGACCCAGCTCTGCCCCCATGCCCAGTGTGAGGTGGGACGGTGCCCATGGGTGAGGGCAGGGCCTGTGCTGGGGTCACCTTGGCTCCCAGCTTGCCTGCAATGCGGAGCAGCTGGCCCTCGCTGTGCCCTGGCACAGTGTTCATAGCACCCCTCTTTTTCCTCAAAGCCGGTCTCCAAATAGAGTAAGGCTTCCTGCTGGGGGCAACCCCACCTGAAGCAATGCAAGCTGAGAAAAGTAGGAATCCGGCCCTACTCCCTTCAATGAAGTTTTGCTATTGACTTCTGCAGAGATAGAATTTCACTTTGTGTTTTAATATTTTACAGCAATCCACAGGAAAAAATAATCTTAATTGGAGAAGGTAAGGAGTAAAGAAATAAATACATACATAAATTAAAGAATTATTTTCCTTTCTCCTTACGATAAGCTAAATGAGTTAGCATATTTTACAAATATATTTGCTTATGTGTTCCCCAAGCCACTGGGGAAAAAAAAAAAAAGTTGAAAAGGATATTTTCTGAAATTTGTGAAAAGGTGAAAAAGGCTAAATTTCCAATCTGGTCAATATCAGTGGATCAATATATTGTTGCAAATTAAGTAGGAGCAGTGGTCCTTTTCTGGTTCTGGAGGCAAGTGGTACAGTATAGCTCATGTCCACAGAGCTGAATGCTCTTTCCCCCAATCTTCTGCACCCCAAAATAGGACTGCATCTTCCATAGAAGTTACTACTGCCCTTACACAGAAGCAGCATAATCCACAGTAGCTCTGCTCACTGTCCCAAGACATTAATGAGATCAAGTAATTCTTGATATACTCAGTAATTGTAAGTATTATGCAAATGAAGGTTTTCCAAATGAATGGGATATTAAGATCATTATGTTCTGACTATTAAGGCAGTGACAGAAGTTTTTTATAAGTCTGGTATAGACGTGAAGCAAGCATATTTTCCTGTGCTTTCAGTAAGCCAGGAAAAACCACATGAGCAAAACCAAGTATTTTTATGATTCACTGTTAATTCCAGGACTCCGTTTAAACCATAGGAGAACCATGTTTAGATCTTTCAAATTCCAGCTGGACATTAAACATTCCTGGTGAAAAACTTGTCAAATTGATTTTAACAGATGATTTTTGTCTACCAGAATTTGGCTGTCCCTGAAATTTCTTTTATAAAAATCCTGACCAGCTCTAGACTACCTGCTCACACCTGGAGAAATGAATGTGCTTAAACTGTACCAGTGAGGTTCTGCAATCAAGCTTTCAGGTATTTGTGAAAAATAAATAAAAATAAAAATAAAAAAATGTAGCACTCAGGAAAGAAGTGTATTTTTTGAATTTCAACTACTGGTTTTAGGATCAAGAAAAAAGTATCTTAATCTTAGTAATCTTAGTATCTTATCCCCACTTTTTCTTCTGGGTGACCATGAGAAAATCACTTCCTACATTTAAAGAAAGCACAATAACACTATCTCATTTGCAAAGAGCTGTAGGATCTATTGTTGCAACACACAATATTTGACTTAAATATCAGAGAATGCTATTCAAGGTGTCCATCTTCAGAAACCTCTAGCTGACACTGAACATACCTACACACTTAAAAAATTATTAGCACAGGTGATGAAACAACAGGCAGAGCTGTAGATCTTTTGTATCCTATGGTTTTTATGAGAAGGGTTGCAGAATGGATGTCGGCCTGGCTGTTACCTAACTCTCAGAGTCAGGTATTGATTTGCAGCATCTTAGACATAGCCCATACTACATTTTTAGTTAGTTTTTGCCATGCCTAGAACAAGAATTGAAACTCCTCTGCTAAAATCTGTGACATCCTTACCTCTCAGAGTTGATCTGCACCATGCAGGGAGAGTGTGAGTGCAGCCAAGGAAACGGCTGTGGGAGTACTGACCAGGACTGACTTGGAAGTGGCTGCTCCTAAAATGTAGAAGCATTTGTCTTTGCTAGAAACAAGAGATGCTTCTGTAGCTCCTAGGCTGACGGCCTTCTTTATGCTTACAGTGTTTACACTTCAGGCCTTACAGGTTGGCCAATATACTCCATGTGCATATCAGCACGGCACTCCACAGTAAATGCCCTACACTCCTTTGCACATTCCTAGCAAGGCTCAGTCTTTGCTCACCTTCCATAAGCAAATGTTACTACATTGATAAACACTATACAAGGGTCCTAGCTGGCCCTTCAGCCTCTTTTTTTACTCCTCTGCTCAACTATGCTCCCTTGTGCTGACTCTTGCTTGTCTGAATAAATTAAGTAAATGAGGGGTAAAGCCCCAGGTAAGCAGAATTGTGTTCCCACCTTCCCTCCCAGTAAGTAAGTAAGTACCACCACCCATAGCCTAGTCAGAAATTCAGACATGCTAGGTAGCTTGTACCTCTTCATTGTCTGCCTTCTGGAGCTTCTGGCAGCTGAAGATTCCCTCATGGGCTGTCATTACCAGACAGTTTTTCCAGTAAGATAATGGAGATGCTCATCATATTCTTATGTTCCTATACGTCAGTCTTCAATGTCATGGCTGCCTGTCCCTGGGCTCTGCAACCTCTGCTTAGGCCACTGGCACCCCTTGCAACAGTCTCCCAGATCATGGTTGGTTGCTCCATATCCTGCCAGTTTTGTGCCAAGGACTGGTGGCAGCATGACAGAAGGACACAAGAGACCTACTTGGGTCTCTCTGAAGGATGAGGCACAGCAGTGTACAGGCACATCTGGTAAAAGTTGCACTTACTGTATTCATGGTTCAAACCTCAGCATCCTTTACATGCTGGTCCTCACCCAGATTGCCCCAGATGAAGAACTATTTCCTTTGCACAAGAGTAGAAGCCAGGCATGAACCGATGCGCAGGCAGCACAGGACCTGATATGGAACAGCAGGCCTACCAACACAGCACTGCTCAGCCACAGAGCATCCTGGGCTGCTGTGAAGGAGACGGTGCTTACAGCTGCCTCTGTGGCACAGCCCCACCGAGACAACACTGTCCCAGGATCCCAATGGACATGCAAGGGAGAGAGAGAAAAGAAAGCTTTGCAAAGGTCTTTGTAATCTTTGAAGAGCAATTTTGGAATGATGTTAATGGCTTCTCTCAGCTCATCAAAACTATTAGGAAGGTTTATTTTGAAAAGAGTCCCCTGGGAGCCATGAGGCAGGTGTTCACATTTACTGCTGCTTTTACAAAATAAACCATTATACTTAATGACTCTGATTGGATCAGCTGGAGGAGTCATTACCACCATTTTGACTATGGTTGTAATGTCAAAGGACACCTGGTTTGCATGAGGCAGTCAGGTGGTAGGCAGTGAATTAAGTGCTGGGGGACTGGTGTAGAAAAATCATACTTTGAACCATCCGGGTCTTCACAGATAAAAAAACTCCATTTATTGCAAAAGAAAACTTTCTAGCAGTAAGAAAGGGATTTTTATTCATAAATAGGTTCACAGTACTGCACTTTTATCCTGTGTAGGGTAGGTCCAGTGCTTACTCTGAATTCTTTAAGGCAGCTTTAAACTCAGATGAGTGCAAGGAGTTCTTACTGTGCCAGCCACTTGGTAGATGGACCGATCCCTGTATATTTAACAGAATCAGACAAAATGGAAGAAAAGTTTTTCCACCGCTTTTTAGAATCTGATGGTAAGTTGTGCAAGTAACGTAACTTCTGCTGCATTTATTGCTTGGACCATGGGGGCTCCATCTGCTTTAGTAATTAAAATCTAATTAGTATTTTAAAAACGAAGTAGATGAGAATTGTGGCACTCCAGAACTGAGTTCCCCATAATAATTTCAGTTATGTGTGTTCATATTTTCTTATTTTCTTTTCACTACCTACACTACAGAAGCCATTTAGGGACAATTCCTAGGTAAAGAAAGTTGCCGGGTGACTTCATATCCCTCACAGTTTGTAAGGCTCACGCTGGTCTGGTGTGATCTGTGACCAACTGAAAAAAGCACACCTGAAGTGAAAAAAGTATGCCTGTGTAAAACTTGTGCAAGCAGCATCAAGACCAGGCTGTGTGCGCTCTCCCACCCATATGTTAGAAGAGGTAGGCTATCCTCAGTGGTCCTTTCTATATACTATGCTTTTTCCTAAATAGTATGGTAGTCCATAATCAAAACCTATGGACTGGGTCTTGTGGCAATTAAAGAGTTCAATTTTTTCCTCAAAATATCTATCAATTCCTTTCTTTATTCCTTTGGAGGATTTTTGCCTAGAAAAAACTTATATGGATGGACTTATGTTCAAGATTGTTTATTTTTATACCAACTGGATCTACAATAATACAGAAATATAATCTTGTGAAGATTTAATTATTCCCTAGATGAAGCCTAAAAGTGCAGAATCATATGCATGTTTTCTTTTTTTAAAGCTCAAAAAAATTCAGAGAAAGAAATAGTTTTAGGTCAGGAGTAAAATCCATTCTCATTTTATCCAATTAATTTCAGAGATGTCTACAGATAAGTAGGTAATTTTGAATTAAAAGATGCTCAGGGGACAGTTCGTGTACTGGTCGGACCCAGAAGAGAAGTTAAAATCACAGGTGTATACTTCTTGCTCGTGTCTGCAATTATACAATTTACTTTCATCCCTAACATATTAAGTTATATTAGGGAAATATTGTATCACATGGCTGGATAGAGTCATTACTGGAACAAGGGCTACTTGTGAGAAAATGTGTGCCTTTACACCTATCTGTATAGTGGATAATAAGTTAGATTTTCATAGTCTTTCAGCTCAGTTATGATGAGAATCACCACTTATTCCTCCCTGTGGGATGGGTTGGGCACTGGGTGGCCTGTGAGCATAAAGATTATCTACTACCTGTGGCTGTAACAACCCACGAGGCAGAAAACTGCAGGAAAACTTCTGCTCAGGTCTTGAAAGCCTGATCTAGGGTGGGTCTCTCACTCTACAGAGATGGTCTGCAGCAGGGCTGGTCAGGGCAGGTACAACTGGCTGTTCAGGGAATATATAAACATTTATATTTCAACCTGAGGCTTAGGGGTATACTTTCCCAGCTTAGACTTGAGTTTGGAAGCCAAGCCCATGTAGGTACTCATTTGTGAGTCAAGCAGCCTTGTGAAGCTTCACCCACATGCGCCTCTCTAAGACTTCTCTGCAGGGTCACTTGGGCATCCTCAGTGCTCACCACACCTGCTGCCCTGTATTCCTTCCCCAAGCACCTATCCATCTGCTGAGTTTATTCACCTAGCATGTATTCATCAGTTCTTCTGCAAAACCTGGGTGTCTTAAAAGCTTGTAGTGTGACAGTCAGCACAGATATGCCTGAACAGCTTTGTGCATCTGGCATTTAGGTGATAGTGCAAGTGAGAATATGACTTAATTTGGAAGAAAATCAGAGGGATCAAGTAGAAAATTATTGACATACAAAGACTTATTACTGCTAGTGATGAAACATTCATGAGAAGAGACTTAAACATCAATGTGTCAAGCCTTTCTGCTAATCTAGGACACACCACGAGGATTTGCAGTAAACAGCTGTCAACTTTTCCATCAACTTCCCTCTGCACTTACTGGCAGTGCAGCCATGATCAAATATTAATACCCCAGACACCAGTGCAAAATGAAATTTCTAATTCCTATTAGAGTTGCGTAGGAATTTCCCCTACAGTCTTGCAAAAAGGAAGACAAGAGGCAGTATTTGCCCAGGTTCAAGCAGGGACCCTGTTAAAGCAGCCCAGGTATCTCGACTCCCTGTATGAACGATCTCTTAGCTAACAGTCAGCAGCTTGGTATTGCTGGCCTTACTGGAGGCCCCATTAGCAAAAAGCAAAATTCAGAATTCTTCAACAGGAGCAGACCAGAAAAGAGAAGGACAGGAGTCCAGAAAAGTCTCCACCTGTCCTGCCACAAGGCTTCTTTCAGCAAGGAAACAGAACAAAAAAAGCTTATTCATTCCATAACCCTTTGCAGCAGATATTGGTTCTGGGCAGAGTAGATTAGCAACAAATCATTAGAGTTAATTTAGATCAATTGCTAACAGCATTAGTTCAAATGGTTTTTTAAACTCATCTGAAATTTCTCCACTTCTGCTCTGAGCCTGAATTAATCCCACACTTTCCACATGCTACTGGATGTTTATTTTGAAGCCATGTATTACACAAAATTCATGTCTGCATTTGGGTTGTTTTTTTGGTGGGCTTCTCAGTATGAAGCATTTCAAGACATGCTTTGCTGGCTGCTGAATCTGCCCAGCAAAACAAAGGACAAGTGGGAGAAGGGACAGCCCTGTCCCTTTTAGGGCACACCAAAGGATAAAGAGGACAGAGCAGTCATAGAGAAGCTGCCACTCATCTTCATGTTAGCAAGTACCATGAGACCATCAAACCCCATTCCATGTATATCAACAGTTTTCATTTAAGGACTCAAGAAAATAGAGGATTTTCTGTTGAACTGTATTTCAGTGCTTAATCACAACCTCTGCTGAAAATGGGTCTGCCTTTCCCTCCTTGCTGCTTGTCCTAGTCTCAACACAGGTCACAAAGAAACATTTCAATAAGGTTGTGCCACACGGTATGTGATTTTTGATATGTGGCTGTGAAAGCATTTCAGTATGGTTTAGCATTGTTTAGAAATTAAATTATATAAAATAATGCATTATCAAAAAATATCCTTAGGATTCCAAGAGTTATAAAATGTATTGAGAGTAAGTACAGCAATGAAATCAAGTCTAGAGTTTGGGGGATTTTTAAAGCAGTGTGCAAATTTTGCAGTAATATTCTGGAACAAAAAACTGTCCAGAAAAAAAATAATAAATTGTATATATATATATTTATATGAGTATATTCTATACAATGCATAACTGATTCCCAACAATACAATTCTCAGTTGTAAACCTGGCAATTAGAGATCTGAGCTGAATAAAATGTGCCCTGACTCCTGAGTAGCAAGTCTGTTCTTGCAGTTATTTATGGATATGAAAACTCAGGTCAATTTGAAACACACAAAGATAAATCTCTGGTGAGACTCTGCGTGGGACAGAGCCACTAACAGTAGCCAGGTCAATGGGTGGTGATCAAAAGCTTTATTTTTCTGAGTAATTACAGTAAATAGAGGTATCAGCTGTTGTAATGCAACTGGATTCAGGAATACTTTTTTACTGTACTCATTAAAGACCTGTTATACAAACTAAAATTCACACTCCACTTAATAATAAAAAAATATATTATTTTATCACAGCTGTTAAGAGGCACAAACTCATCCCTAAATTATACTGGTTCCAACTCACTTATAAAGGATGTTGTGAATTATCATTGTGGGGAATGAACTGCAGGACAAGAAGGTATATCAGAAGTAAGAGATTATAAATTGGGTTGGATATCAGAGTGAATTCATAATGTAAGGAAAGAGCTCTCACTTCAGATAATTCAGGTAGCACTTGAGATAATTCAGAGCAACTCAAAACTGCAGCCTTCTAGAAATCTGGTCCATTAGCAGAGCAATGGGAAAAGGTGCCTGCTTGAAAAACTGTAGTGAGAGAGACCATGCAGTGATATGTGATTATGAATAATTCACTGTAAATATTTGTGGTTTCTATTTTGATTACAAAAAAAAAAAAAATTCTTTCCCCCTTCCCCATTACGGTATCCTTGTAGTAAAGATCCAAGGATATTTGACTGCCGTAGGCCTGCTTTCCCACATCTTATTCCCTGCCATCATGGCAGTGGATCAGGTGTCTTCTCAGAATGTTCTGTATTATTAATGGTATATTGTGACTCATGAGACTTGACTGCAACATTTCAAATATCCTGGCAGTGCACTGAGATGCTGGTGTGGGACGAAGATGTTGGCTGCTTTGCAAAATAGGTTGGGCAGACTGTACATTCCCCCATCTTGCAGGAGATTGGCAGGTGTTTCCATTGGCACTGAGGATGTTTGTTTCTCATTTAAATGGCTGCCTACACAAACACCACGAGTTCGTGCAAGGAAGTTCCCTCCCTGTTGCACTAAATGTGCCATTGGAAATCAAAAGGATTTTATGTTAATTTTGAAATGGTCCCAGAGTAAAGGTAGGCACAGACAGCTGGCTAGCAGAGCAAGGAGTCACTTCTCTGTGCTTTGCATTAAGCACACCCTCACTCAGTTCATAAATTGGATTTTTTCCTCTAGTTGCTGCCTGTTAATGTATTTTTAATCCTATTCCATAACAACTCCTGAAGCTAGGTTATGCCTTGACACACAGGCCCAGGGAACATTTTGTGCAAAGTTGGCACCTAGTCAGTCAAAGTCTTGCCAAAACCAAGCCAACAAGGAGGTATGCCTCTGTTTGTTCTTCTTTTAGGAAACAATGGAAAGAAAATAAAAGAAAGGATTTGGGGCTGAGGTTTAGATTGATTGATTGGTTGATATTTGTTGTGTTCAGGAAACAGTAGCATGTTAAAAAAAGATGAACTAGCCTCTGGGAAAACAATCCCAGCTTAAGTGTCTCTCTGAGACTTTGGTGGCTCTATTGTTTGTGATAGGTGTCTCAAGCTTCTCCAGGTCCCTTTGGATGGCATTTCTTCTGTTGTATCGACTGCACCACTCTGCTTGGTGTCATCTGCAAACTTGCTGAGGGTGCACTAGATCCCACTGTCTATGTCATTGATAAAGATATTAAACAGCACCAGTCCCAAGACGGACCCCTGAGAGACACCAATTGGTCAGTGACACAACTCCAGAGAGTGCCTCAAATCTGCTCCTAAAATCATCTGTGAGACAAGCCCAGAGTCAATCTTTGATGTCACACACTAGACATGTTTAAAGTAAAGAGACAAGCTTCGAAATTCAGTAAACGTAGCATGCTTGCCCTAAGAATTTAATTCTTCTGATTTCATCACTCTGCAGTGTAATCTCAGTTACAGCTTGTGTTAATTTACCAATCAATTAAAATATGAAAAGAAGCTATCACAGAAAATGTTTTAGAGTTGAACAGAGAGGCTAAAGCAATTCTAATTTGAGGAGATATTTTCTAAATACATACCAGTAATTGGAACAAAATTGTCAGAAATTAAGCTTACATTAGGTATTTTTCACATTTGACTTGCTTTAAGAGCAATTACATTATCCTTTATTTTCTGTGATAATTATGCTAGTCTTCTGTAGCTATCACATTCAGTCAAAATAATATGTGAGCACTACTTAAGAAAGAAACATTTACAGTTATATTTACCTGCAAATCTAACTTGTAGTTTTAGAAAATCCAGCATTTAGAGAGCCTTGTCAAACCTAAGTGGCAATTTGCATCAACCCTGTAGCTCATCAGACTTTTCACTACTTTGCTTCACCTGACACCACGTCAGTGAGTTTAGAAGAGCTTACTGATTTTTATAGCTCACATTCTGCTCACTCCTCCCACTCCACGTGGCTATTGTCCTTACACATAATAAAGACTCCTGTAGAACCATAAATTAAGTAATAGACGATCAAGATAACCTTCATCTATATCTAATTTTAAATATATTTTCTCACAGTTCATTCTGTATTGGCATTTTCACTGGTGGGTCAGCCAAAGAGAGACACTGTATATATTTATACTACATTTTGCCTATCCATCAGTATAAAAATATATAGAAGAGGAATGTGACTGGCATGCACAGCAGCTCTCCTACAGACCTGTTAGCATCTGCAGAGCTATTACTGATACTTCATAAATACGTGTATAGCTTCATAGTAAAGGGTTCCTAGGAAATGGCAAAACAGTTTCCAAAGGAGAGCTGAAAACTTTGTACTACCCAGCTGTGGTATCCATAAACCAAAACCCAGGAGTACTATGAATACTCTGTCTGTGTCCATTACAAATGCTACTGCTGTGTTAGCTGTTGCCATGCAGAAGCAGAAGTGCGCTTACCCTGTTTACAATAGCTTATTGACAGATGTTGGCAAGCCTCTTGGTTAAGAAGAGTACATGTTACATACATCTTACCAGAGGGGGGTCAAATTAAGACATAGCTTCTCCAGGCAGGATACTGGTTCAGATCTGATGTTCACTCAGCAAGCAGGACCCTCATTTTATTCATTACCAATGGTCCCTAGGCTTCTATTATTATTAGAACCAGCACTAAACATACAATCAGAACAAGAAATTTGCTCCGAACCATTTATTCATGTGTACATATAAATATCATGAAACTGTACTAAAATCCTGGGATGTCTACCTAAAGTTTGGGTTGCATCATAAAGTATCACACCTGGCTTCCTAACGGAAGCAATGTTAGCAGTGTAAGAGGAGCACCTGAGGACTCTGGATAAACACAACTTTTGCTTTGTCTATTATTTTAATTTGGTCATGTGCCATTTTTCTGTTATGTCGTAGCGTGGCAGAGACTTGCTGAAGAGGGTGCACGAGACTTCAGAATTATTTCTGAAAGTCACATGTGACTCTTGCCTGTCCTCATAATGGATAAATAAAAATAAAATTGAAATGCATTAAGGATTGAAGCCCAGCTGAATTCTGCCGGCAGTGTGACTCATTGCTGCTCTCTGGCACTCGAAGGGCCACAGGAGGTGACTTACCTCCCACCTGACTCCCAGAGCCTTGCAGGGAAGCAGCACGCCTCTCCGGCACAACAGGCAGCATGGAAGTGAGGAGCAGCAGTGCTGGGACCTTTGAGATCTCCTAACCAGAAAGTGACTAACTAGCTAACAGGCTACAGCTCTGCTGCCAGTGTGGTAGGGGTGCTCCTGGTCACGTTTGCACTGCAGACCCAGCTGCAGCAAGTCTCTGCTGAAGTCCTCCTTTGCACAGCTTCTGCCACACTTTGACCCTTCGGGGTTTGCTGTGACTCCTGAGATGTCGGTGCCCGCTCACTGCTTGTCCAGGCTCCTTTCCCATGCCAGGTTCCTGTGTTATGAGCCTGACCCTGCTCTGGCCTACTGGCTACAGGCTTGTGGACACGAACATCGTGGCATGGAGCGAGGCTCTCTGCCCCACAGCTGTGCTGAATGCCGAAGCTCCAAGCACTGCCCTGCTCTCATTGAGGAGGAAGCAACTGTTTCCAAATACACAACTGGTCTCTTTGCTCTTAGCTCATGTGCTGGGTCCCATCCACACTCATCACTCAGGACTTTATTTTAACTGCAAAACTTAAGTGTATGTATTTGTCTCACCTGCTTACTAAATGTAATATTTCCAAACCAGAGCATTTTAGGCCTCAACAGGTTCCCAGATACCAGACTTCAGAAAGGAAAATCAGGTAAAAACACATTGGTCATACACAGTGAATTGCCAAGAAAAGAGAAGAAAATGTTCACCAAATACAACTTGAAGATTTAGTCATTCTTTTTTGTTGATGCTCTTTTTTAACTGATCAAGAATCATCTCCTAGCTGGGTTCTTCTACCCAAATTTCAGCACAGTATCTAATACAGTATCTATCACAAATATCTATTACACCTATATTATAAACCCTTGAGTAACAAGGTTTATGGATAAAGGGACTGACCTGATCTTACCTGTATTTATTCTCCAAAAGTGTATCATTAATGCTGAACAGAAATCTGAGCCAATGAATTATATTTTTTAAATTGTTATTTTTTAAATATAAAAGAGAAAAAAAAATAATACAAAATTAGAAACCTTCACTTACAGAGTGAAGCGGAGAGTGGTATTCCTTTCTAAACTTTGCTTTATAGCTTTTACTGAAGCAGGTATTATAAATAGCATAGTCCCATCCATTAATACTGCAGGGCAGCTTGTTGGCATTAAACAGTTTGTCACAACTAGCATGGGGATATATCCCCAGTACCAAGATTTATCTAATGCTTTGGAAAAAGAAGTTTTTTCACTAAGCTTTAGCATGTACTTCCAGCTCTGGAATGACCTAAATTGTGCACTTGGGGTTCTGCTGCTCAGTGGAACTCTTTGAGCACCAGTGTCTGGTGCTCCTGGCTCTATTCATTGCACATCTGTCCCTTGTTGTGTTTCTGCACAACACACAACAGATCCCAAAACAATAACGCATCCTAGGGCTTTTAAAAAGACAAAGCCAACACTTTGTTCTAGATCTAGAACGGCCCATAAGATCAGGATTTTTCTGCTCAAGACACTTTTATAGCATTTTTGACACAGTTGAGGCCCTGTTGGCCTGATGCTGTCACTCAAGGCAGAGTAAAAAACCTCTAAACAGTCCCTAAACATGGCCATGAAAATACTGTAATGCAAATATTTTTCTGCAGTGTATGTTATATATAGCCTACCTAATGGTAGCTGTGACAAGCATCTTGGTACTTGTTTCAGATGATCTCTGCAATTTTTATTCATCTCTTCACAAGCATAAGCATACAATTTACATTTATAGACCTCAGCTGATAAAATGAAATGGTATCTTCATATCATACATGTATCATTCATAGCCCCAAGGTAACAATTTTCACTTGATTAGGTTACACTCAATGAATCCAGATCAGTGGAATTCAGACTTGCTAAATTAAATTTGTAATCCAGGAGGTACAACCTCTTTATCTTCAGCGCTATGTGTACGCTCTTCTTTTAGCCTCATCAACAGAAGCATTTTTAAGCAGCGCTCAGGGGAATAAAGATCACTGGTTTAAAAAATAAAAATAAAACAAGATAACCAAATCCAGCACCAAGCTCCTCGAAAGCGAGGGCCATCCCCTACCAGCATAAGCCGTGCCATGATGAGACGTGCAGGTCTGGAGGCCTGCTTTTGGCCTTTCCTCGCTCTGAGGCATGCTGTGGTTTGTCTGCAGGCAGCTCTCTGAGGGGACATGGCTGGAGCTGACAGTACAGAATCACAGAATGGCCGAGGTGGGAAGGGACCCCTGAAGATCACCTAGTCCAACCCTCCTGCCAAACAGGATCACCTAGAGTGCATTGCGCAGGATGGCATCCAGGAGGGGTTTGAATATCAGAGAAGGAGACTCCACAGCCTCTCCGGGCAACCTGGTGTGACAGGCCAGCGCCTGGCCACAGGGCTGTGGGCCTACCACGGGGTGGTGGTGAGTGGGGCGGGGTGGCAGTCTGGTGGCACTGCTCAGCTGTGGAGCATGATGGCTGGAAGATGAGTTGTGTTTGCTTGTATCTGCGTGGTTGTCACCCTCCCCTTGGTCTTTGGGAGAGAGAAGGTGAAGAAGCAGCGTCTGCTGCTACATCCCTTATCGCAAACACTGGAGTCGACGCTGAAAATACCTCCACCTGCAGTAAAATCATGTTATTTATCACTGTGTTTCTGGGCAGTTTGTAGCTTCAGATGCCAGCACTAACGATTTGTAACATCCACTAATATACAAGGGGGCTGAGGTGCCCTGTTCTTGGTGGCTGCCTGGCCTCACCAGGATTAAGATACAGAAGTGGATGATATATTGTTAAGGCCTCCAGAGATTATCCACTACTGCAGGGCAAAAAATGGTTCTCTGTCAGCTTTGTCAGTAGTAGAGACAAAACAAATAGACTACACCGAGATCAAATCATGTTGGATTTATATGGAGGGTTTGGCTCAAATAATATGTTTCAGGAATATTGCATTTTTATTAAAAAAAAAAACCAAACTTTTGGTTTGAAATAAGAAGCTGGTAAGAACAGCTCCTCTTCTAATAAAATCTGGCAGTCTTGAAACTGAAGTCACCTACTAATAGCTGTGAAATTTTGAGGGCATACAAGCCAGAAGACCATCTCTGAATCTATCTTAGAGTGCTGTAGAAATCAGGTCTGATACCTCTCAAGCCTCCCCTGACAGTCAAATGGTTGTTTGGCATAAACATTCTGGGTTTTGGCTCCTTTCTATTGTAGACATGGATATTTGCAATCTATATACTTCAGCGAAGTCTCAGTTTGCACTGATGTGAATGGGGAGTTCACTTTTCTGATGACTCTTTCACAACTTTGTTCTTTTCTCTTTCCTTTTCCTTTTCCTTTTGTAATTTAATTTGTAACACCAGCTCTGTGTGCACTTTGCTGTTACTCTTCCCCAGCTGTCTGAATGAAAGGTACATTTCAAGCTGCATCTTGGGTGTACGTTGGAGGTAGGATGTTAAGCTCTGGCAGGGCCTGGGGAGCACCTGCAAAGCGAGTTTTTCAGCCAAACAGTTGTTTGAGGCTGTGGAGACCAGATGAAAAGGAGAAGGAACCCTCAGATGAGTAAGTTTTATGCAGGTGAGCATTGTGCAATACGGCTGGCTTGCCCCGATACCACTTTGGATCTGAGAGAGCAGCATCAGGCTGTTTCAGTCACTTCACGCATAGGAGTATCCAACAGGACAATGTACAGCTTCTGGGTACTATTTTGATTTTTAATGGCTGATTTTTTTTCTTTTCCCCCTGTATTGGGGTGAATGTAGTATTAATTAACCTTACCCTTCCCATGAAATGTATTGCTTTGCCTTTTGTGCTACTGCTTGTGTGATAGGAATAGGGAGCTCTGTTGCTTTTTCTCAGACTGACAGCTGTCCCAAGAGTTTTCAGAGGTTCTTCACAGGTCTTTGCTTTGTCAGTAAACTAACAAGGGTTGTGGGCTCTTTGGTATGGCTTTTTGGAAGCTAAGCTGGCTGAGGCATGTGCTGGACTGAAAAATAATTCTATCATTCCAGATTTGCACATTTTATGTCAATCAATATTATATTGAGGGCTCAGATTTATAACGTACAGTTTGTAGTTGGATTTGGGGGGGTTATTCAGTTTTTGTTTTTATTTTTTACCCCACTTCTAAACACTTTTCTCAAAATCTGAAAGCATGCTAGCATTTTTATATTGCCATCCCTCCTACACACCTTTGAATCTTTGCACCTTTGAGGCTGCAGCTCCATGAGATGGTGGCGGTGCGCTGCAGCACGCCTCCAGCTGCCGAGCTGTAAGGCTCTCAAGCGTGGAGGTAAGATAAACCCGAGCGACACCCTCCACCAAAAACAGGGATGGGCATAAGAAGATCATACCAGCAATTCTGTGACTTTGGTAAGCAGCACTCTTGGGTTCTGCCACGCTTCCACTGTATGTTGGTGTTTAGGATCTTCCTCTCTGGTGGAGAGGAAGGCAAGGACTGTGCGTGAGTAAAGAGCAAGGAAGATAAGGTCTGAAAAGTTGCTCTGTTTGCCACATTATAAAGCCAGATGGATAATGCAAAGGTATGTATTAGAAACCTAGTTCAATGATTCAAATAACTGGAGAAAGAGCTGCCTCTGGTCATTTCTAGGAAGCATTCATTGAATTATGTGATTTCATACCTCATTATTTTTGAACTGCGTACAAAGGCTTATTTGCAGGATAAAGCCTTCTGCTAACATAAACAGGAAGCCTTTTATCTTAACTTTCCACAGTTATAAAAGCTACCATGGATGGCAACCTAAGCATCTGATGCAGATTATGTGAGACATGCAAACTAGTGAGCAATTAATTTAGAACAGATTAGTAAAGATTATTTCTAACATGCAGAACCATTAAGTAAATACAGACAACAAGCCACTGTATTGTAAGTTGCAGTGGACTCCTGGCTGAGATAGAATTCATTTCGTTCTATGGAAAGCCTGGACTCTTCACTCTGCGTGCCTGATACATGGATTTTTGGGGGGTTGTGTTTCCTAAATGAAACCAAATGATCTCTTTCTTCCCAGCAGTTGTTTCTGTTAGGGGAGCATCCCTGACAGTTGCTGATGCTTATTTAGAGTTAGGATTCTTTGATCAGCTACAGGTATTTTGTATCAACTTTAGATATATACATATATATTTAATGGCATAAGGCAGGTTGTTAAAATGGGCTGTGTGGCTAGCCAACGATAGTGATAAATTAAGGTTTGTCTAAAATTTTTCTCATTTATTTCCCTAAATTACCTGTTAAGACTCTAACTAGTTGCTCACAGAGTGATTAAGTGCCTAGACATGAAAAATTCTGTATATGCTTTGACATGGACTGCTAACCCTGGACTGCAGTATGTCATTGCGATAAAACTAAAAATATCTCCAAGTAGATAGAGGTCATAATTACTGTCATACTTCCATCCTTCAGTATTTGCAGCATAAGAGGAAAAACTGGAAATATAAAGCCTCTGAGATTAATTGCTTAGCAGACTGGCTTTTAAATATCACCAGCTTCAAGGAGAACACCTAGAGTTCTGGGGGAACTGAAAGGAATGATTAACATGCATAAAACTTCAGAGACTCATGACTGTTTCTAATGAAGATAAGGTAAGGTGTGTAAAAAGAAGCAGGTTTCATATTAGGTTGTTTAGTCTTTTCTTCCTTTATTTTATTTTATTTTATTTTAATTTATTTTATATGAAAGTGATATAAAGTCCTGTTTAAAAAATATGCCATGGCTATGTAATATATGTGTGCTTAGCCCCCTTGTGTGGAAAATAGAGCGACTCCTGAGTTGCCACCTTTCTGAGTGCTTTCGTAGCTGAGTTGTTTGAGAAACTGAGCAGAAAGGTGGTGCTGCCTTTAGCTCTTGTTGGCTGTTTGTTACTTGCACAGAGTCTCTGAGAGTCACAGCTTTAGGCTCTGGGGCCTACAGTGCCAATTAAGTCATCTTGCTACTGTAGCTCTTGGCACTTTTTTGTACTTCCATGTAAAGTTCTGTAGTTGAGAAGTAAATATCTCAGAAATTAATTCATCGTTATGAAGCCCAGGGCCCTCAGGTTGGTGGGCTATAGGAAATTGGCAGCCAGCAGTGGCAAGTTCTTAGTGCCCGCCACAAGTGAAGAGCCAGGACTGGCAGCTGGCATGTGTCTGCTGTCTGCAGTCCTGGTAAAAACTCCGTCTTTGAAAAGTCTGTCCCTCAGACACAGCATCAAAAGTGCTTGGTTTACCTTTTCTTTCCTGAAAGAGAGAGAGAGAATGAAAAAGAAAGAAAGCAAGACACTGAATTTAGAGATTATGTTGCTTTCTTGTGTGCTGTCAACAGCAACAAAGGCAAAAATCTGGCCTCAAGTTCCCTCAGTTAACTCACTCACAACCTAATTTTCTTGAAAACTGGCCTTTCTGACACCATTGCAGATGCATTAGTTTTAAATCTGCTTAAGCAAGATGAAAACGTCAAGGAGCAAGTGTGAGTTTGACCCAAAAGTGCAATTCAGTCCCTGGCAGACACTGTGCTTATATGTACAAAAGATGGTTTGTGATCGCAGAATAATAGTGTTTCCTGCATGTCCCCACTCACAGAGATTTGTATGGACACTAAGCAGTAATTCATGGATGAATTTTTAATGCAGAGACAGCTCCTACATGGAGCTCTAAATACTAAGCTGAAGGCTAAGCGTAAATGTTTGCAATCTTCAATCACAAAACTTCGATGGGGATGTGGGAATAGGTAATTGGCCAAATTATTTGCTGGCTTTGATAGGAATGCTTATTTGGTGCTTGTTTCCCTGAAGCTAGCAGTGAGATAATTGCGCCAGCCTTCAATCCCTGTTCTTTCTCCAGCTCTAGGGTAAGGGCACATTTCTGAGGTGATTATTACTTAATTACCTACATCATGCGGCTAATATCCACCAGATAAACACAGCTTTAAGTGTTGCTGAGCAAGGGGCACTACCAAAGGAATACCAAGTGGCCCTGGGGAATGTTAAGGCCCTACTAAGGGGCTGGGCCCCTTCCCTGCCTTTGCCCTTGGTGGGAGCCCTGGGGGGCTGGCAACCCCTCTCCTGTGGGGGCAGCAGCTCAAGGAGGAGGCACTGAGGCAGCTGGATTAGGATCTGGGCAGGATTCAGCTGTAAGTTTTATTTTCATTTTCTTGTAGATAACTCTGTTAAACTACTTTTGGCATAACCCGGTCCTGTTATACGCAGTTGGCTTTGGTATATGTCACCTAACTGAAATAATATTGAAATCATCATCTGTGTTGCTTTTTGAGGCATTTCTTACTAGAAGGATAGTCTGCAACACTGAACTTTGAGATGTGCTTCATCACAATACTAGTACTTCTGATTTTACCTCATCGCTTTTGCTAGTCTAGGAGGGGAAGGTCAATGGGTGTGGAATATTGTGGTTTTAATCACATAATTTAGTCTCATTCCTTTTGCTAAGTATGTATGGCTTGAGGGAGATGTAACTACTGCCATTGCAAACTAGAGGGAAAAAAAAGAAAAACAATTCATGTTCCTAAGCATCTGTCTATATCAGCTATTCAGGCAAAATATATTTAGAAAAAATCACTCTCACCATTTAAGCTGTTTACTGCATTAACTAAAATGCTATATTTTATCCAATCTCTGTGGAAACAGATGTGCTACAATCTTAATTTATCACTTGTCTTTCCTTTACAACTGGGTAAAACTAACAAATAAATGCAGTGACTGCAGACAAAGCTGACAGGCTTAAGCTGCAGTATGTATGCTAATGTATTTTTCAAATAGCTTTAAAAGGCATGATTATGCCTTCCTGTTTTGGTTTATATTGAACCATAAAGAGCCCTAAAATCAACAGTGTCATGAAGGGATCTCATCTGAGAGTGTTTGTAATCAGCTTGTAAGAAATGTAACTCAGTTGTGTGTAATGACATTGTGCTATTCACAAAAAGTTGTTATTTTAAGGCATACTTTCCAAGAAGCTTTCAATGGGAACGTTGCATTGGGCAAAGAAAGAGCACCGTCTTTTTTTTTTTTTTTTTGCTACACTTGGTAGTAATTTATAAGGTATAGGAGATGTCATAAATAATGAAGTGAGCTACAACCTGAATAAGCTGGCAGAATTTTTAATGGAAAAGCTAGGTTGGTTTTATTTTTTTTTAAACTCATGCTTAGATACTGATGATCTCAGAACATGTGAAGAAGCCAACCAAAACCTAGGATACGTATCTACATATACATGAGTCTGTGCCCAGGAAAGCCAGTCTAGATGAAAAGCAGATGTATGGTAGTGGCATTTTCAAAGATATTTATCTCCTAATCCCATTTTTCTAAATAATGTTACTAGTGATTCATCAGAAAACAAAGCCAATGTCTCTGCAATAACAAGAATTTAAGTCATTATCAGAAGAATTTATTTTCCAAAAGTTATCAAGGTCTATATTAAGTGGGTTAACCCAGAAATCAGCAGTCTCATCTATCACCTTCTGCCTTTTCTGTGGAGACTTGGTTACCGTCCTGAGAGCGAGCTCTGGCAGCAGAGAGGGGCTGTCCCAGCAAAACTGAGATCAGCTGGAAAGAAGGAAGTGACTGCTCCCTTTTATTTGAGGATGCTGGGGCTGAAGCACCATGTCCAGTTTTGGAGGCGAAGGGCTGAGCCGGGTGTCCAGCTGGGTAGTGGAAGATGCACTGTGAGAAACCAAATGAGAGGTCAAAATCAAAAATCATTATCTTTCACATTCTAAAGATGACTCTTAATTTTCCTTCCTCAACAAGCAAGCAGACGTTTTTTGGGGGAAGAATGGAAGTATAAGCAGTAGACAGATGGATACCATGGTATACCTTATTTGTGTACAAAACACGGTCCATATTTCATAATAAAAAGTGAACAGTTACTTTGTTCTGTTTCCATTTCACCCAGTTTACCTTTTCAGCCTGGGAAAAGGAAAACTTTGTGAGGACTGGGGTGTAGGGGCTAGAGCAGCATTCTTATTCTGTTCATGTTTGAGCCACTCAGGTTTTCCATTTGTTCACATCTGTATTTTTACAGAAAATTGATAGGCACTGTAATTGCAGTCTGCTGAAAGCAAGTAGGTCAGAGTTATGCTTTCCATTCCAGAGGAGCTGCTGGGGCTGGGGAGAAAGAAATACATCTGGACAGTTCTTCTTCCTCTGTGCATGTCTGTGTGCCACAGCCATTCATTAGACTCCTCACAACTGCTCACCAAAATACTTTCAGGGGTATTAAGCAAAATCAACAAGAGCATCTGTGCTTAAAAGGTCCCTCCCTACTCATCTGCCACTTCTCATGGCAGAAGGTTTTTTTTCACGGCTGCATGTAAGACGGTGCATTGGCTCAGAGTTATGCTAACTGTAAAGGGACAACTTCTTGGAGTGCACTGATGAGCCAAGGAGCTGGTGAGGGGAGAGACCCCCTAGTCATAAACAAGGAAGAACTAAACCAAGGGATGTGAAGGTGTGGGGGCTGCCAAGACCCCTGCAAGGACTTCTGCAGGTGCACCTACAGGAAATGGAAGATGAGGGGAAAATTGTGGGCCTGCAGAATGGGACCTCGTGACAAAGCACCTGGAAAAGCCTGAGGTGCTGAATCCCTTCTTCACCTCTGTCTTTACTGATAGTTCTGGCCTTCAGGAAGCTCATGTCCCTGAGGCTGGAGGGCAAGACTCGAGCTAGAATCCTAGAGTGGCTTGGGTTGGAAGGGACCTCAAAGACCATCTATTTCCAACCCCCCTGCCATAGGCAGGGATGCCACCCACTAGAAGAGGTTGCTCAGGGCCTCATCTAACCCAGCCTTGAGCACCTCCAGGGATGGGGCATCCACAGCTGCTCTGGGCAACCTGTGCCAGTGCTTCACCACCCTCTGAGTGAAGGATTTCCTCCTAATCTCTAATCTAAATCTTTTTTATCTTTAAAGATTTAAAAGACTTTAAAGATTTTTAATCTCTTAGTTTAAAATCATCCCCCCTCATCCTGTCACTATCCAATTGAGTAAAGAGTTGCTACCTATTATTGCATGGCCACTCCAACTCTTCTGGCTTGTAGTCATAGGAGTTGTCCACTGGACTTCCACTTCACCTGGCCAGGGATTCAGGCAGTCATTTGATCAACACCAGTAACCTATTTCCATATACAATCTGGGTGAGTGGTCATAATCTTTCTCATCCATGTGAGTTTTTTTCTTAACTTCCTTAAATCTAGCTTGAGACTCTCAAACTGGTAGTAAGGGATACTGTCTCATCCTCTTTTTTTTTTTCTCCTAATTTTCCAAAGCATTTATGTCACAGTTGAAGACAAATCGGGTACTGTGGTGGCAAAAGGAATTCCATGTGCAGGAATGAATGAAGGGTTGCTGCAATACTATGTATTCTTTATTTTTGTATAACCAGGTCACTTATTCCAGGCAATAACAAACTGTAAAGATGTTTTATGTTTTCCATTGTTTTGGATGTGTTTCATACCAAGGTATCTTCCTTTGAGCTAGTTACCCTAGGCTATCCTAATTTCTGAACTGTAGTTTCTCTAAGCTAAATATTAGTTATTACATCTCAGAAAACCAGGCATTTTCAAGGCACTCAATTATACGAAATGAGTGACTAACGAAAGCATGAGGGTTCATCTGTAAATAGTAAGTTTCAGAGATAACAACTAAGAAGTAAGACAGATCCTGTCTATCTGGTTTTCTGCGTATGCGTTTATCTTTAACACACACACACATCTAGGAATTCTATTCAGCTCCTCTGGTTTATCACTTTCAAAAAGCATGCTAACACAGAGCAGGTTTCAATCTAAAGGATTTCTTGGTGTTGCTTGCAACAGTTTGACGCAGTGCTGGGCTGCCTGGGAGGAGAAGCCCGCTCCTGGCAGTATCTATCCCCTGCTGGTGTCTCAGACCGGTACCGGTGCTTAGAAAAGCAGTTTAGGAAAACACTGCCTTCCCCTTCCAAAGAAGGCTGCCGTGCTTGCCTGCAGCTGTTCTTTCTAAAGCATGGCTTTAAGTTGCAGAGTGTAATTTTTGCTAGCACATCATGAATATTTAAGTGGCATTAAAGACAGGAGATAAATTCCCAAAGACATGTAAGCCAAGGAATATTTCATCTTTGGCAACTGGAAGATCCTTCTGTGAGGTACATAACATATAGTTCGTTATTATTGACAGCTTTATTTGCTTATAAGGTCGAATGGAGCTCTCCCTTCTCAAATATGTTATCCCACTCAAAGGTTTTTTTTTTCTTTTCATGCCCCACTGTTACTAAGTGATACCCTGGCTGGATTTGTAAGGCTGATATTTGTTGTTGTGGGAACAGAATACCTAACTTTATGGAATGACAGCTTCATTTCTGTGTGACAGTAGACAGGATTGATTCCTCAGTTTTGCAGTTGCGTGTCTGTTTTACCTTCAGAAAGGTTTTTCTTAGGACAGCTCTCTACTAGAGGTGTGAACAAAAATATAATCTCTCTCCAGAGACCAGTTTCTCCTGCAAATGTTTAAAAAATATTTTGGTCTTTTGCATAAATCCGAAGCTTGCCCATTACAGAAATACATTTTACACAAACAAAAAAAAAATGAATTCAGCTGAATTTGTTTTTGTTTTGTTTTCCTCTTAACCACAGTAATAACCATAGGAGGACAGAGCCCCTGACCCGGGGGACAGTTGGGTGACAGGAACTCTTGTGCCCGGGTCCTGTCTCTTTGACCTAGTAGGGCTCATGTCTCGGAGTCTAAGTAAGTAGCTCATGTAGTGAGGCTTGAACATCTGCAGACTATTTCCTTGGTCTAAAAAAAAAAAAAAATACCACCACCACCCAAGATCTGTTTCATAGTAGAAATTCTCCTGAAGATGAAGCCCCAATACACAACGAACTTCTGCAGTGTGGTCTGTGTTAGATCAATCTCACATTTCTGAGAAAATAAACTGATTTGATAATGTTTCAGCTCAAGGGTGTTTTGTAATAAAGACTTAAACAAATATGCTGTCAGCCCCCCTGTTCCTCTCAGTTAGATGGATATGCATGTATTTTGGACTGGGAGCTCTTCAGTACAGGAACATAATTCTTCTGAAAATGTTTGCTTTATTATGCCTGTTTAAAAAAAATAATCTGTATTCAGTTCTTGCAGTTGCACATGGTTGAGGAAAGCTGACCATTCCCCACTTCTTCATCCCTCATATTTGCACATACATTTTTTTTTTTTAAAAAAAAAGCCAAGCATATTTTAATTCATTTTCTAGTGCAGCATTTAGAATAAATGAGTGAGGTCTATCCTGCATTGAGCAGACCTAGAAAACATAATTAATCTGGGTTTATCATTCAAATGAGGGAGATGTGCCCACCCATTATGTTTAGGGAAAGGTCACATTTTTATAGTGAAAAATCCTCTGTCAGGGAAAACAGGGCTTATGCAGTCTCTTCAAATAGATAATGTAGACAGTGGCTCTAATACAAAGAAAATCAAACAGAATTGGATTCTTCTATGCTTCTTTTTGATAAAGACAGGCCATCCTTCTTAAGCTCCTTTTTTCCCCAGTAACTTAAACCATATTAACTTGTTCATGAACGGCAGCAGTACAAGAACACAAGCCTGACAGTCAACCATACCGTTTCCCTGGAGAAGAAAGGACCAGTCAATGCTGCCTCATTTTGCTTTAACTCCAGTTGTTGGCATGGCAGTTTATGCATTTAGTGGTTAGAAACAAGCTATTTTTTTTTTTTCTAACAAATGCTTATCATTAGGTTTATACTAACAAGCACTGCAGCATTAGTTCCTCTGTGCTCACCTCTGTGAAGCGTTTAGCTCGTCTCCACCCCTCGGTTGGCCTTTCATTGCTTAGTAGGCACTAACTAACTGCCCTAGTGTTTTACAGTGTCAAGCCATGACACAGAAATGTGAAGTACTTCTGACAAACAGAAAACAGTTGAGAAAAAAAAAAATATTGCATGGTTCAAGATATTCTTTACAGAACTATTTTCAAACTTTTCAGAGTATTTTCCAGATTTCAAAGTTTAAAAAAAAAAAAAGGTTATTTTAAGTTAACGAGTTTTGAGTGGAACCACTACTAGTAAAGCATGGCACAGAAAATGTATGAAAGGGTCATTTGTCATTAGTTTCTGTGCTCTTTGAGAACATCAAGTTGGGAAGGAAAGCTGCTTCAACACCCAATAAAAACTAGGTCCCTATGGAAAAGTCTAAATCCAAGCCTAGGGATTTATTTAAATTCTTTGCCACCAAGATGGGTGCTTTCTCCTCAAGAAACCCTTACTCTTAAAGCTGCGTACAAGGTGCAGCAACTCTGTATGTGGCCAGATGACTTAGGACACTCACCAGGCTGTAAAGTATTGGACTTCACACCATCCCCCAGCCCCAGAAGACGCAAACCCCCACTCTCACCAGTCAGGATGCCTCCACCCAGTCTACTGGGAGGCAAGCCGCCCACTCCTGTGCTGATCCCCATCCAGAAGGGCACAAGAGGCTGATTAGTGATTTACTGTTCTGAACACAGAATGTAATTTGACTCAAGGTATTGCTATTTCTATAATCATATTCCTTGTTAACTGCTGAAACTACCTGATTTTTCCTGTAACTTATTTTTTAAGCATCCTTTCCCAAAATGAGAGGAAAATGCCCTCACTGACACATTTTAAATTGTTACTTTGAAAAAAAATCAGTATTAAAATACTACACGTGAAAACAGTGCCAGCTTACTATTAGGAACCAAAATTGTTAGGATTGTGGACTTTTTTTTTCTCCTTTAAGCATCATAATTCTAACACACTCATTAACAAATTCTTAATGCAAATACCTAAAATCAGCACATGGTAGGGCTATAAAGTATGTATTTCCTAAGCGAATACCTAATACTGTGTTTCAGCTGAGCATGTTGACTGAATGGCATTGAAACTTGTAGACTAACTTACTTACAATTCTAATATTTGACAGAGCTTCATGTATTGTTGCTGTTTTATAATATGTATACATAACATGTTTTTGCATAAAAGCAGTCTGCTTCTCAGTTGGTCAAATTTAAAATCTGTCATGCAGCTGAGGAGGATTTCAGACTAAAGATAGAATACTAGAGAAGATATGCACAGACCCATGGGAAAAAAGTGTTTTATCTCATTTATATAAATGAAAACCACACTCCAAAATGCTAGTACGTAGAAATAGACTGATACAGCACTGCTGTTTTAAAATAGGTTCTCTTCAGAATGAAAATTACAAGATGTAGCAATGACAAGTGCCATCCTTGAAGACCACAAAACTTGAAAGAACTTATACTACTACTTATTTTATTGCAATATATTCCTTTTATTTATTACTGTCTCAGAGGAAGAATGTTACAATGTAGTGTTTGAAGTAGCATTTACTTGGCAGCAGAGGACAAAGGATGCATACAAACACAGGCAGAAAAACAACTTTATACATAACCTCATATTCAGAACAAAAATAAAAGCCACCAAATTCACTAATGAGACTTTTTTTTTTTTTTTTTTTTACTTATTTGGTGGGTTATTTTTAAGGATTCTTTGCTTAGAGAATGGCATAAGCTTGATAAAAGCAAAGTACTTTGCAGAGAACAGAATATAAAGCTATTTCCAATACTACTCATGAAGATAGGTCTGAGGTAGAAAGGTGGTCATGGCTTTCCTCTTCTGTAAAATGTATTTGTTTTTCTTCTCAGAATAACTATGCTACTTTTTTAATAGATGAAGCATTTATAGTAGCCAGCATCTTCTCTTCCCTCCCTGACAGTTTTGCTCCACTCACTCCAAAATAACACTTAGCATTTATATAGAGCTTTTCAGACACTAAGGTCTACAACACCTTTGAGAGGTAAGTACTATCAATCCTCATTTTACAGATGGGAAAACAGAGGCAGAGTGGTTAAATAATTTGCCAAAGGGTTCAGAAAGAACTGGCACTGGAGCCAACTCTAGAATGTGGTCACACTGTGCCCAAATCAATTCCTTGAGCAGCAGCAGCAGTCCAGGAGTAAGTACTGTGGGTGCAGGACAATCTAGTTGGCACCACTTCACAAAAACACTAGAAATTCCTGACTTTCTGTTTTAAAGTCCTCTAGCATCTTTTGGTACAAAATGTATAACTCTTCCAATACCATTTTGAGACTCTTTTTTCTTCAGTAATAATCAAGAACATAGCATCGTTTTTCTGCACTATACATGAAATATATTGCATGCAGTTTTACGAATTAAAGGTATGTCCTGAAATTAAATCAAGTGTCCATGCAGCATTGTAAACTCCATGAAGGCATTAAAATCTCTCATGATTATTTTAAAATTAGAGATCAGCTGATCAGTGACATAACTTTCCCATAATTATCCCTACTGGAAGTACATAAATAAATGATTTCAAAGATAAAGATGAGTTGCAAGATTACAATGCCACATGATAACATCTAAGAGCACTGCAGCTTTGAAGAAAACGTTCCATCACTAATAGTATTGGAAAAGGCTTTCTAATTGTCTCTTCATTTACAAGAGGCAGATAAAAGACTGGTGTGTTTAGATCATCAGAAGGGGATCTCACGGAAATGAGCTTTAGTTCACAGACTGTAAATTCCAAAACTTGAAACAAGTTTGGCACAGCAGGGAACAGCAAAGCTTTGTCTCCAAAGTTGGGCAAGATCACACTAACTTAGACCTTACTAAAAACAACTCAAACTATCATTTAAGTCCTCTTTTTAGCTATCTCCTGATTCAAAGTAAAGTAAGGCTTAATAAAATAATCCTCCAAATGGAGTGTGTTGGCTGGAAATAACTAAAAGAATGTTAAAAATACCATTTTGGTGCATGATAATTGTATGACTTTAAATTAGATTTTACCTTGTTTAATGGGGTTAAAATACTGTAGCTTGTACTCAATGGCAAGTTTAGTTAAACAGTAACAATAATGCAAATCATGGGAACTTCATATGCCAATCCTGAAAATAAATCAAGAATAATTTTGGAGTCTGTGTGGTCAGCTAGTTAGCATATAAATAATCCATACAGAATATTAAATGAGTGAGAACATAACTGAGGATATTTTACAATGTAAAAGCAAAGAGCTGAAAGGAATGTATAAATGTAACATTTTGCTCCAAACTCCTTAGCAGTTCTCTTTACGATTATCAAAAAGAACGTATATAAAGCCCCTGCCCCTTTTCCCGCGGCTGTATATTTATACAAATCAGTGACAAATACTCCACTGCTCATTAATTTACAGTTGCATAGAAAGGGAAGAAGAAGAAAAAAACAATACTATAAAAACAACATCCTCATCTTTGGGTATTCAGTGTTTTACTATTTCAAGTAGAACACGCAGTCAAATTGAACAGCATGTCCCAAGGTCCCATGCAGCCTTCTGATGAAGTGGAACTCGCGATTGGCGTTTTGTAGAAAAGGGCTGTACTGCACATCAAGAAGCACTGGTTGACGTCCAAATGAGCACTTCACATTGCCTGTAATGATGAGAAATAACCATGTCAGTACTGTTTAGCATGCACAGTCCTCTAAAGAGAGATTTAAATACTCTGGACTCGGTTCAGTTAAGGACTCGGGCGTAATATTACAAAAAAATATATACTTTAAAAATTTAGATGTATTGTCACAAGACTCAGCAAATCACTGAGGCATGTAGTTAAGAGAACCCTCATTTTACTGTGTTGCAGCATTTAAAATTCTTGCTGAATAAAGCCCAAAGGATGTTATGACTACAGAGTAGTAAATATAACTTAAATGCTTTCCTTGCTGTGTACCCATAGAAAAAAAAAAGTGTAGGCTAACTACTGCTCTATCCAAACTATCAAAATCCTTGGTGGTAAAAATGCAGAGTATGCACAACCAGGATTTGGACTCACTCATCCCTTTAAAATGTGATGCTTATTTCCAGGCTCCTGTTTCAGGATTCTGTTCTCTGCAAAACAGGGAAATATCCCTTCTTAAATGGCTCTGGAATGGTGTATATCAAGCATATATATCATCGTATATATCATATATATCAAGCATATCCCAAGATCACTTGGGAATCGTTCTGCATCTAAAAAATCAAATGCTTTTTTATGAAGATTAATATTAATCACTGAGAACACTGCAAGCTATCACTATGCCTGCTTACAGGAAGGATTTCTGAAAAATGTTAGTTTAATTCACTAGTGTACTTTATTAAGACACTGAAACCCAAAGTCTGAGTCACTGACTGCAGGGCACGATTCATCCCATTCCCTTCAGAAATTCCTGTCTGGGAGGGCAATCTTACTAATACAAGATATTACAGTCCATGAAAGTGTTTGTTGAGCAATATTTCTGAATTTTTAGATACTCTCTTTGGGGAGGTCTGACCTTGCAACCTGTGGATTAATAGACAAGGTGAAGCAATTTAGGGGAGTAAATGGACTCTGCCTGTCACTTCATTCTTCTGAAACCTAGCACATAGCAAGTTGTGCTAGTCTTTAAGACTTATTTAGCAATTAAATTTTTCAAGAACTCTGCAATGACACAAGATTATGTTGTTCCTTATTTGTCATAAATTTGCTCTAATATCAACCAAATCCTATAGCAAGTGTTTTTTCCTATTTCTCTTTCTTATAAAATAAATTTAATTGATGATTCATACCAGGTGGAGTTTCAGGAACTCGGTAGTATCTAAATACCAGATTGATTTCCACATTTTTTGTGAACTGTGAAATTAATTAGCCAGATATCTTCTTTGGGTTTGTAAAGTGGTTGCCTTATAAGAGAAGACAGCTTAATCTAATGCCTAAAATGCTTTGCAGGATAGACCCTCATGGAACTGGAGCTATGGGTACCAGCGCACAAGCAAATACGGATGTTGTTGCAAGAACCAGCTTTGATCTTGCAGAACTGATGCTGGCTTGAAACTAACTGTCCCCAATCATTTTCAGCTGATTCCATGTGGTCAGCATCCCAGAACTGCACAATGTCTGCACTTCAATTCCAATGACAATGCAAATACGTAAACATGTCTCATACCTGTGGCCTGCCAGTGAAACTTGCTGTAAATAGAAAAACAAAAGCAAAAGAAAGTTAGAAATTTACACGATTCTGCAGCTTGGCAGTATAAAACCAAAGGCAATAAAAAGAAAATATTTACTACAGAAGAACAGAAAGATTTTACCTTAAAAAAACAAACAAACACACAAACAACAACATTTAACTACAAGTGTGTTGTAATGGTCTAGGCATAACTTTCTTCACAAGTTTTCTTGTAATAAATTTAAAGTGTTACGAATACAGACTATGTTTTTCCCTTTTCAATACTTGTGACCATACAGACCTAGAAGTGCTTTATTATACTACTGTCTGTTCAAAAATATGAATCATACTAGATCAGCTTGGTATGCCATTAAATATTACTGATATTATCTGTATTGCAATAATACCCATGAAATCTTAGACCTTTCATTCGAAAAGGAAGTAGACAGTGAATGGTCAGAGACCTAAAACAAGAACCGCTTTGAGGATAAAAGGCTGTAACATAAGAAGAAAAAATGAGAGAATACAAAAATTGGAACCTTTACCTCAAGTGTTAACAGTACATATTTGCTCTCTCCCCATTTCTTTTACTGCATCAAGTTTGCAAGTTGCCTGCTTATTTATTTTAGTGTGATGAAGCAGTTGATACAGGTTAAAAAATGAGACATCTTCTCTACTCTTGCTTGGCTATCTTGAAGTTACATTGGGGAAGTTTTGCAAATCCATCTTTCTGAAAAGCCCTACATACTGTGACTGTCACTTCGACTATGCAGAACTCTCCCAACATGTTTTGCATGGAACGATAACAGTAACAACAAATAGTGACTGTTCCTTAGGGTCCCATGGGTTTCTGACCCAAGAATGCTCTGGGGTTAGTAGTTTCATGCCACTTTTTTCGCCCCCGTTTCTTTGAATACACTTTACAGAAGTGTCCTGTACAGGCTGTAGCAAGACTCCCAACTCCCTCCTCCCAATTTATCCTTCAAAAAAAAAGAAAATCAATTAACAGCATAGGGAAATCCGCACAGAACTATGCACAGTATGTGAACTTGTCTTTCTCTGCCCTTTTTGAGCATCCTTTGGAAGTAGTCCACAAACTCCCAGGGCTCAACAGACCACAGGTTTCACAGGTTTAAGCCACCCAAAAATGAACATTCCCATGACTGATGTAACTGGATTCTTTTTTTCCCTGTCGTTCAATCAACGAGAATTCAAAACCCCATTTCTAAACTCTGGGGAACGTATATCACCCATTAGGCTGGAAAGCTTTTGACTTACCCTCTTGGAATTTGTCACTCTTTAAGGGGAATTTAGGATTCATGCCATCAGGCATGTCCAGAGTCAAACAACTGAGCTATAGGCCCCATACTGACAGTGCTCTCCATTCCTCCCAATATCTCCCACAATGAACAGCTGCAAATCTTGGTCCCTGTTGTTTCTTCCATATTAAGAAACAAGAAGTCAAGATGTTATGTCAAGAAGGGGCTGTTAATGCCCCTACCTTGCAGAGGTTTTGAAAAGACTATATCCACTGTGCTGTGAGGCTTTAAATATTACAGTAGACACTTACATACTTACGACATTGCAAAGCTACTGTTGGAGCCAAAGCACTCAGATATCCAGAGCATCCCAAGATGCTAAGTACTTTGTTATTGTTGTGAAGTCATAGAGAACAAAGTGATGAACAGTGTGCAGAGTGACTCAGGAGCATTGGAAATGGCTGGCCGGCAGTATTTTTAGTATATTTTTTTATCACTACTTTAAAAAGATTGACCCGGAACTCTATCAGTCATGAAAAGCCTTCTATTGTGACCTTTAATTTATATGATGGAATTTCATTCAGAAAGCCACAGCAACATTGCCTGGTCTCTGCAGGTCATCTAGTGCAACCTCTCACTCAAAGCAGAACTGCTGCCAACAATAGTCTTGACAACCTCTAAGGCTGGAGACTCCATATCCTCTGTTTGACCTGCTCCCAGTGGCACACTATGCTCCTTTTAATTCAGGAGACAGAAACTAAACAAAAATGCTGGCAGTGCACAAGAAAATATCCCTTCTACTTTCAGAAAAAGTAAATATTTTAAACTACTTTCAATGTACGCTATTAGCGGAAAGAACCCTTACTTTTTTCAGAGACGTTATTTTTCTTTTCCCTTTACAGCTGGGGGCAGGCAAAGTATTTCTACAAGTTTGTTGTAAATTCACTTGGGCCAAATGGCCAGTAGCTGCTATACTGCTTATACATGCCAGGCAGAAATTTGCAAAAACAAGAATTGATAATTTGTTTGCATTTTCTGTTTATTTGTATACATAAAACACACCCCTGAGTTGTGCTAAGTAGCTCCAATAGCTGCTGGCTTTAAGAAGAGATGCTCCTTAATTTATAATGCAATGGGCTATGAACTACTGAACTCAATGAAAACATCAAGGGATAGCTGAAACAAAACATCTTTTGCTAAACACTAA
The DNA here is from genome assembly GCF_040182565.1 of Anser cygnoides. NCBI lineage: Eukaryota > Metazoa > Chordata > Aves > Anseriformes > Anatidae > Anser > Anser cygnoides. Next base: position 51,154,748 of record NC_089875.1, on the reverse strand, counting down.
TTTACTTTCTTAAAACGTGGAAAGTGCATCTTCTCTGATGCAGTCCTTCACACATGAACAACATATATACAAGAGATAAAAGAAGCATTTTAATAGGGTTCATTGAGTTTTCAAAACAGGATAGAATAGAATAGAGCTCCAATGCTTCCAGAAGGACTGGAAGAAGAACACCTACCCCTTACTTGTGCCTTTTAAAACTGACCATCACTATTACACTTCATTTTAAAGAGCTGTTGAGAGTGTAATAATATATCACAGATTTCACTACTCATTTGCTAAGGCAGAAGATGTGAAGGTGAAAATATATATGTTATGTATGTATGTAAAAAAAATATACTAAATAACAAAGCTGTCACTTCACCCCATCCCTGCCAAACCCACCAATCTATATGAAATACTGGTGGAACCAGAAAGATAGCTACTCATTTTTGTAAGGGCAGTGACACCCTGCAAGGAACAGGATCAACAGGTACGTATTATCAGCTGATAAAAGCCATGCATATGAAGCTACTTGGTTTTACTTTAATATACAACTAATAAAATACTAACTTTCAATGTATTTAAGCAGGGAAAGATGTTATGTGCTGTGGTTAACAGTTATTTCCTCTGGCCAATTAGTTTAGTAACTACTTCAATAATTAGTTCGGGGACTCAGAATTGGGCTATGGTCCCTACTGTAGCCTGCAGCATTTCTTTCAATTTATATTAGAGAAGCAGCTTTCAAATTTTCTGAATTTACATTCACTTCAGTTCTACATAGGGTTTACATCAGCAGCAAATGGGACTCTAGCTCTTTTCCCTTGTGCAGACACAGATGAACATTCTATATGGAGCAACAGACTTTTCTTGTAGTGAATAATTGTCATTTAAAACACAAGCTTATTTTTTCCCCTCACAAACAGTGTATGTTGAACAACCTTAAAGAACAGAATTATGTAGCTTGTATATCTTGACAAGATATTATCAGATATCTTATCAGAGAGAAGATTTTTTCTTAGTTGGTACCATGGGAATGACTTTTTTCTTCTTTAGTCCACCTCAAATTGAATACTATTCTCAGAGACGTAATTTATTACACTTACAGCAGCAAGCTGGAAATGTGCTGTTGATTTGCTCCATAACATCTGTTAGATCTGTGTTGGTATCATGAGGTGGAACTAACAAGTCATCTGCAGATATGACAACAAAAAGAGCAATGAATTTAGCAACAACAACAAAAGAAAAAGTCAACAACATTCTGCAAAGCATTCTCATCCAACCATCCATTTAAATATTGCTTTACATTTCAAGGGAAACCACTAGCTAAAGCCTTTGTAACTTAAAGTGCAGGAACTGTCATTGATAATTGCCAGCCTTGGGAGAGGAGGTGAAAGTTGAATTACTGATTTGCAGCACAAAGAACTTCTCTGTTATTAAAGCTCAACAACTGCACCCAAGATTTAACTAGAAGGAAGTGCCAACAAGGACCAATATATGACAATTTATAGATAAGTAAAAGGTCATCAAGACGGAGGAATTGTACTCAGTAGCTGCTCAATTAGTATTCTTTTTTTTTTAAAGATGATTTGTCATGTAACTTCCAGACTGAATATATAATTCTTTTTGTAAATAAATAAATATCTTTCAGGCAGTGTTTATTCAATCAGAAGCAGAAGTTCCATTAGTGTTAAAATCCTCCTTGCCACAATATTTTTTAAAAGCTGCTTAAAATTAGCAAGTGGAATGGTTAGGAAATACAACCGGCTCTGTTATTAGACAGACTCACTCATAAATCTACCATTGCATTAAATCAAACTTGAGAGAAGTTTTGCGGTTTTTTCAGATAAATTATAGCAAAAACACATGCCCATGCTGAATGAAAACTTTCCAGTATGCAAGAGAATTTTTGTCTTTCCACAGATTTTTTTAAAAATCTGTAACACAAAGGCTGGAAAAGAAACATAGGGATGAAATTACACTTAGATAATTTGAGAAAAATTGGTTGTTTTTTCTCCGAATTTTGAACATTCAATGGTCCGTAATTATTTCTGCTAATTCCCAGTGGAATTAATGAGTTTTGCTATTGGAGAATTTAAAATAATCTTTCAGAGAGAAATCCTCTCATGTGCAGTGGCTGTACTACTAAATAATTCCTAAAGATGTGAAGCCTTTGAAGGGTGGGGTCATCAAAGTACCAGGAAGAGCAGAGGATACACATGAAGCAGCCATTAGGAAATTTTGATTATATGTTTTTGGATATTTGTTCCTGTATCTGTCAGATTACTTGGCTGCATGCATGTACTGTAGGACAAACAGCTGTTGGTCGTTTCACTCCAATGCAATCTGGTTCTCCATTCAGTGAGGACAGATTAGCCCAGTAAATTCAATAGATCAAAATGGATGGGACCAAGAAATCTAGTGACAGAAATCCATAATTCAGCGTCACATGGATCCTCGAGATACCGCAGCTGTTTGCAGGTGTGGGGAAGCAGCAGCTCCAGCTGCATTAAGTACTGCTCCCAGTAGCATCACAAAGATCGGTTCCTTTTTATTGGTAAACCATTTCAGAAAGATGCGAACAAAACTATTCAGTAATCACCTTCAGACCCATACAGCATGTTATCTGATCAAACACTCACCTGTCTGATGAAACTGCGAGCTTGTCTCTTGCGCAAGCGGGTAGCCGAGGGCCAAATGCTGGGGTGAAGCACAGGGGGAGGTGCCGTTAACCCGGGAGTCTGACTCAGGCTACAGGAAAGACAACAAGATGTAATTTACGTAAATTATATCTACAGAATTGAAGCGTGGGCTTGTATATGGTCATCTTGATTCCCCCCTTCTTCCCTCTTTTCTTTTTGGTACTCTTTCTTGTTTTCTCTCTAAACAATAGAAAGTTGGCTTAGGTCTATACAACTATTAGGGACAACTTGAAGATGAAAATTTACACTTAAGTGTAATTCTTATGAGACAGCAGTTAACAGTCATCTTGTTAAAAACACTGTTCAGCTGCAAGCGTGTACCACAGAAACACAGTTTAGGTTCAAACAGTCTGATGAGGCTTTCTGCTCAGCTACACCAAAAGACTATAAAATGGTATTACTGGGGTTGGATTTGCTTGTATGTACATATACGTATGTCCACACACAGCAGATACACGCACACACAGAGCAGTCACATAAGCTGCCCTAAGAAACTTTGCTAAGGTGACTGATTATGCTTAAAAACATCTGTTCAAACCAGAAAAAATTTTACTAAACTCCTTCGCAATCATACCAAGCAAAGACACAAGATTCAGGAGAACTGTTAAATCTAAAAAGTAGGAGCTATCATCCATCACTCCTGCTGATGCTGCTTTGCAACAGTGCGGAGGATGCCAAATATGAAAAAAAAAAAAAAAGTTTTACTATGTAATTTCCAGAAAACTATGTACTTTAAAAACTGTGTTGTAGGCAAGCCTGTCTGATTCCTAAATTCACCTGAACAACTTCAAACACTGAAGGTCTGTATTTCGTTTAGCTGTGGTCATGTATGTGCTTCAGATTATGTATATATGTGTGGACACAAAAGAAAAGATTGTAAGACTTCTTCACTTTAACAACTCAGAAATATTGGAAGGGATCTTGCACAGGCATTTCCTTTCTTTCTTGTAAGAAATCCTTTGAAGAAGAGAGGAGTTACACAATATTTAAGCTCCAAAACTGATTGTTCTGGAAAGCCAGAAGCATGTGAAAAGGCATTTACATCTGAGGCAATTACATAATCTGAGCTGAAATGGTTGCCACTATCATTTATCTTTTTGACTGCAAATCATCAAGATGCTTCTGAACAGTTTAAAGAGCATATTATTTAACTAAATCTGTCAAGAGCAGATACAGAAGTAATACCAAAATAACATTATTTTTAAGACTTTCTTTCTGAGACTGAAAAAGTGTCTAAAACAGCCATGAGACTCAATGCAGAGGGAATATACAGAACAACTGATTTGTGCACATCTTTGCTCCTTTGCAGCTCACAGCCTTAAGTGCAACATTCGATTTTTTACAACTTCAAGTTTTTTTTTAAAAAAACTTCAACAAAAAACTGCAAATTGTTGAACAATGAAAGATACTACTTCTTGCAAACAGTGATGAGAAATAGAAGGAAATGTTCCCTTGAGCATTCAGCAGACCTGTTTTTGTCCTCCAAATCTCATCTCTCTTTCAGTATGACAATACCGACTTTCAGATTTGAGTAAAAGAATAAATCAAGAAAGATTGCTCTGCATTTAGAAGACAAAGAAAAATGGAAATGCTTTCAAGCTAGCCAAGGATTTTACTGTCAAGACACCCGTATGAACAGTGAATGCCTATTGAGTAGTTTGTTATTCACTATCAGGCTCCAACCAGTCACAGGGTCTAAGTAGAATGAGTTTAGCAATTTAAAATGCACCAAGCCTGGGGTAACTAATCCCAGATAATTCGGTATAGCCAGCAATCTCTGTATAAGAAGAGTTTAGAGAGAAAGAGCTGAAGCAAACTCTCCAAGGGTTGAGTTACTTCAGTATAGAACAACAAGGTTAGCTTCAGTGGCTAACTTTGTGGCAGCAAAGTAGCTGCTTGCCCACGCCACAACTAGATGGATGGAGAGAATTTGAATAATCCAAAACGCAGGCTTGCAAATGGGCTGGATTTCTGCCCCTCTTGAAGCAAATCATGAACAAATGATGCAGAGATGACTGAGGGAGGAAGGGGCACTGCAAAGTCAAAATTAATTAGGATAAGAAAGGAGATGCCTACAAACTTAAATGACGAGTTAGTAGTGAAGGTTATTTAGTGCCACTTAGGACTGTTGCAAATGACAAAAAAAACAAAACACAGAGCATAAGGACTCTAATAGTGGATTAACTGAGAGCAAATAAAACATCCTGGAATACTTTACGTTGATGTATATTATATTGCTGCAGCAGTCAGAATAAAACATTGCAGCTGGATTTTTTTTTAATATATATTTTTTATTTTTTTAAACACATCCTTTTCTAATCAGAGGCCAATGTATAAAGACTTCATTTTCATCTAAATATACTGATGTTACAATACCTAACTCCAATGACTGCAACAAGAAGAAAAGGCAAACAAAACCAAAATCCTTTTCTTCCAAAGTCAGGAAAGACCATACAGTTCAGCAGATGAGTAACAGCGTTTGGAGCAGCAAGGGAAGGGCTCCTGCAGTAGAAAAATACCTTAAAAATCAGGTACTGAACAAAGTTTAATGCAAAATAATTGTGAGGCTATAGCTATATTTATGCGATTTAGCAGTGTTACCAGGAGAGAACCCAAATTTTACTGGAAAAGAAACTGAGGTACAGAAAAGTCATAGGCTCTTGTCTAAGGCTACATAATGAGCACCAAGAACTTGTAGAATCAAAACTCAATACAATCATGTGCTACTTGACCCCAAGTTGAGAAACACCCACAAAATCTGATCACTTCTATCATCAGCCCCCTCTAGGCATCATGAAGTTCAGGCATTCTTATTCAAGCAACCTGGCAGACAATCTTTAAGGCAGAAACATTGGGAAAGTTTCCAACTGCAGTTTCTGAGAGATGACAAATTTCTTTTTATGCAAAACCAAATAAAGATACAAAGGGACAAATAAGTTATACTCCAAAAAACTCTGAAACTGAGGGATTTCTCTGTATTACAAAGGTTTTTAAAGCATTTCAAGGGAGATACTTATTTTAACCAATTTTGATCAACAATGCTTTACTTATCTATGGCTCCTGCTGGTGTCTTTCCCAAGAAAGAGCTCAAACTGTAGGTTAAGGGATAGATAAACTGTAGCAGTTATTCCCTTGACTTCTGTTGCTTTTAGTATTTTAAAAATAAAAAGGCAAGCTTCCCCCCCTCCCAACCTCCGAATTCACAGAAAACCTCAAGCAGGCAAATTCCCTTTCCAAATTCATTGCTGGTGTTTCTTTTTGTTCAAGGCTTATTCTTCCAGCCACAAATCCAAAACATACAACCACCACCACCAAAAAAAAAACACACCACAACAAAGCTCACCCCTTTCTCTTTTATTAAAACTCCTCTGCTTTTAGCAGGAGAGGGAGCTGCAGCCCCTATTTACATTTTCTTCAGTTTGATCATATATCCATCGACATGATGTTAGCTTCCATTAACTTCAATATCAAGTCCAATATGAAACCTCACTTCATTTGTTCAGACAAGCAAAGAAAAATCCAAGCAGATTTTAAATGCCCTTCATAATGGGCCTTACTTCTATTTTGCACAAACAGTATCTAAAAGGGCTGTATAAAGAAAGGTAAAAATGGATTCTTTTTTTTTTCTGTATGATTAACATAAAATTGTGGTAACAATGCTGTCACATGCCAGTTCTGTTTCACCTTCTTCTTTGGCAGTATAATCAATCAGGCGGACAAAATGACAACATCGTGTGACAGCTCCCAATCCTTTGGGCTTACTAAAATAAAAATAGTATGTTAATCTCAGAATTGTGACCAGAAGTAGGCAAATGTGCAGTGAGGATGCATGCACATTTCTTTTAAAGGTGCTCTCTAAGGAACACCTTGTAATGCTCAAACAGTTACTGTAGGAAAGTTTCTAAGTTTCATTAACTTTGTACCCAAACATTTGTATGCAGATAGAATCACGCCGTATTTCTTAGAGAAAAAAGCCCCAGTATTTTAGATTCAGTGGCATGTTATTAACATAAACAAGAGTCAGGAGGCTGAGTGGAGAAAAGAAATAGAGAGACTTGCTGTTTGACAGAGAGAGAAACTGAGATAGCATGAAATGCCAGTCATGGCAAAGAAATTGCTGTAAGATAGATAGTGGTGTCCTCTAATACCAGTAATTATTATTAGAGGAATTACAGTTATATATTTTGACATTTGGACTTATGACAATCTTCAATGCAATGACTTCCATAGACTGTGAATGGCCTACATGCCACTGCAAAATGCTGCAGAATGGTCATTTTTCTAGAAAGTTACAGGGGACAGTAACATGATACAGTGCTGCTTCAAAACTGTATTAATGTCAGTATAAAGAAGTTCCAAAGAACACACTCTGAAAATTTGAAATTATTTATAATTTCTGAATCCTCTTCAGGAGAAGCTTCAGCATCCTTGGAGACAGTTTGCAAAAATATCTGCTTAGTGGCAGGTCAAAAAAGTACTAAATGATAAAGTAAGGATGTGTTTAGAAAGCCATATTGAAAAATCACAGATATATTATAAAAGCAATAACGCCGACCTTCTGAAATACTCGACTTAATACCAGCCACTCTGTTAGGAGAGGAGAGAAGAGAAATAGGAACAGCTTTGGGAAGGGCACATGGAGCAATCAGAAGCCCAGCATGACTCCCAAAGAGGAGGGAGATTTCAGACAGGAAGTAAAAGAGCAACAGAATATAGCAAATAAGGTTTAAACAATCAGAAATATTGCAAAAGGTCATTTTAGTTCTACCTTACCCTATCAGAAATCAAAAGTTGCAGAATGCCCAGAAAAATCCAAAAGGCAGAACTGCTAAGAAGAAAATGCTGCTGTTCTCACCCCCACCCCTCCCACCCCCACAACACAAATGCATATCCTAGAGATCTTGTTAAGAATGTTACAACGGTACTGAAAAGTATACAAAAATGTATTATTAATAAGATTAGCCACAACTACATTAGAAAAGAAAAGTTTTAAAGGGTGAGCATTTTCATGCTGTAAGCACTAAACTGAAACTGTCTGTGGGTTTGGCAGAACTTCTGGGTTTCTATTCCACAGCTATTTCTTTGAAGATTTTAAACCATTCTTTGAAACACCTAGTCTTGGTTATAGTTGCCAAGATATTTACTTCATGAATGATTGTAATCAACAGTTGCACCAATCACTGTCCTTGTTAAATATTTAAGCTACTCAAATACTGATTGAAAATGCCAGAATGACACTAAAAACAACAAAAATATTCAGCTAAAGGGGTACATAAGCCACTGGAGCAAATGCATCGTAATGCTATTCTGCCAAAACTAGTGGGGAGAAGGATACTATCTACATCAGGAATTTAGGCCATTCTAATACCTGTTTTATGCAGCCTGTTTCTTATCTTAGTTAAATCCTCTAATACATACATCCAGTCACCTGACTCATGGAAGGAAGGAATCATTTGCCTGACTGGACTCTGACCCAATGGCAATAATTAGTTATGAGAAAAAGAGTCATACAAATTTCTCTTCATCATTCAAGCTTCCACACACAATGTAGTACAAACTAACCTCTCAAACAGCACCTTGTAGAAGTTACTGTTGTGTTTTTCTTTTTTGTAATCTGGTTTCCAAGTTCAATAAACATTTCTCTCTCCCAACAAAGGAAACCTACAATCTCTAGCTACGGGCTTTTGCTAAAAGGCTCTTGCCTGCAACATTTATCTCTAAGTGGACAAGTTTGATGTAGCTTATTGTTCTAAATATGCTACTCAAGAATGGGACTTTTTAATGGAATTAATTGCTCCTTTGCGTATTAGACATATCTTTGGCATGTTAAGACAGTTTCAGTGACTAACCATGGGAATAAACAAATAATTTAAGGACACACTGGAAAGCTGAAGTCAAATACAGGGTGTAATTGGTAGCACTACTTGGAGTAGGGTATGTGTTTTCTTCCCTCTGCTTTTTAATTTGGAAAAAACTGTTGCACTTGTTTGTAAGCTTCATAAGTTACCAACATCACTCCAGCACTTGTATCATTTTGTGCTCATTTGACTTTCATAATTGTTTACAACAGGGAGTAGGAAAAACACCTCTTCACCCTAGAAATGACTGAGCGCAACAGAGCAAACTAATGTGATGAGAATATCTGCAGTAAAATTCTACCACCTTTGCTCCACCAAGAAATTCATCACGCAGAAGAAACATGTCAGGAAAGATAAGAGTATACATTTACCTGCTCAAGTAGCTGCCGTAGTCGGTGAAGCTGAGACTCCAATTGTTTATTGTGATCTTCCAATATTTGCATCCTTGCTTCCAGGCGACCTTTATGTTGCCTCAGGAGTTTAGCTTCAGCAATGAGCTCAGCATCTTCAGAAGCATGCTGAGGTGACACAACAGAGTCAGGAGGTGATGCAAGAGGGTTTATTCCTCTCCGAAGATGTTGCTCCTTTAACTGCTCGTATTCTATCTGCAGACTCCTGGTAAATTGAAGAGGAGAACGTTGAAACAATCAACAATTAAAAAACTTCTTCGATCAATTGTTACCATTAACTCCAACTAGAGAACATAAGCAGCTCATACAAAGACAATGTCTTGACTTGCAGTTTATGAAAAAAAACCTACACAACAAAGGAGAGGTGAACCTACAGTATTTTATCACAGATTCACACTTTTCTAGCTAACAGAGTCAGGCTATGCATGACATACGCCTTGACTAATTTTTTTGTTTTGTTAAAGTCATGACTCCTAGCTGTCTCTCTTCTCATCTTCTCCGACAACCGCACATAGTAAATGCATAGCTCAAACAATAAGATGACAATTCAGACACAAGATAGCACGCTTATAACACCTTTGCTCTTCCTCGAGGTCAGCAATGATGCGCTCCAGCTCTCCCCGCTCTTCCTTTTCCACTGACTTGAGAATCTGAGCAGGACTCTGTGGCTGACTCACAGGTGACTCTCCTCCCAGTGTCTGACAATACTGCTGGATAAGGGCATGCTCGTCCTCTCTAGAGCAACAAAACAATGCAGATAAAGACAGAGCAGTAACACATTTATTATGTGAGCAAACAACTTTGACAAGCTGAGGGGTTTTGTTTGTTTGTTTATGAGAAAGGACTAAGAGAGTAGGAATTAAGCCTGCCAGAATTTATGGTATAAGTATTAGATGTATATCTCAGCAAATTGTATTCAAATTCTTACGAGTTGTTTCTAAAAATGCTGCAAAACACACGTAAACATACAATGCACAGGAGAAAGAAGATTGATCGGTAGTAGTGAAAAAGACCAGTTTTCTTTAATGTATATACGGAGAACAAATGCTGCTGGTGGTTCAGAAAGAAGTACTGAAAGCAAGAATCTGAGAATATAAACTGCAAATAACTGACTTGAAATGCCTTAAAAATAAATAAAACCAAACAAGCTGTTGTTAGATATCCTTCTCCTTACAGATTCTGGAATAAAATAACTTATAACACCATCTCCCTCCTGACTCGCATAGAAATTACCTTCTGGTGAGAAGATACAGAAGTCCTGAAACTTTTATGCTATAATGTCCAAATACGTTTGCCTTTTTATAGGTGTGCCTTCCTTCCCCAGTTGCTGGCTTTTCTCCATAGTACTGTGAGATTGATAGATAGTGAAAGATACAACATCCTAAAAATAGTTTGCTTGCCTGCTTTGAAGGATACATCATCAGCAGAAAAACATGCTATTCATGCTTTTAAGAGAGACTATTGCTGAATCATAGCAATATGATTGCCAAAGAAAACCCTCCTTTAAATTCATTTCTCTACTTGACTACAAAGCAGAAGCTGCATACTTTATTATATGTGAAGTATCGTGCCTACAAACTTCATCCTAAAGATCTTCTGCAGGTACAGCATGATCAACAACAGAGAGAAAAACAAGAGTGGTATATACGCATATGTGTTCAGATACCACTTAGAAAAGAGAGCTTTCCATATTTGAAAATATTTTTTCTTGTGCTGAGCTTTTTCATACTATTGTTGAAAAGAAGTAGCTATGAATTCTGCCATTCAACTGACTGTCGTCTGACATAAGTATCCTCAAGTACTACTTTTGAAAGCACATATGATGAACTGGAAGTTTGATCTATACAAAGTATTTATTTTTTATATTAAAAATGGAGCTTTTCAAGAGTTTTCTGTTGCTTGTGGGTTGTTTGTTTGTTTTTGTTTTACTTCCTGTCAGTCAATTTAACATCATGAAATATCTAAAAGTATAGGTGAATAAACAGTAAAAACAGTTATTTAGAAATGTATATCCGGGATGAAACAGAAGTTTTGTCTGTGGTGAAAAATAATCTATAAATAAATGCATGTACAAGTAAAACACATCAGGTGCTTTATGGAAGACCCAAATGTATTGTGTTTTTTCCTCAAAAATAAAATCAAGCTCTTGGGTAAAGGCACTCATCCGTTCTCAAAACCTGTGGGTGTACAGCTGAACTAGAGCAAATGCATATGGCAGGAACAAACAAGAGTTGCAAACATACTGTTTGTATAATTGAAGACCTTACCTTCTGCTACTGAACTAAGATTTTTTTGATACCTCACTACATCAATATCCATACAAAATCTTCACCACTACTAGGAGCAAGCCAAAATATCCACCGATCTATTAAACACTGACTCCTGCAGTTCTGTTATGCAGAAAAGCGATTTGGTTCTTTGTAGTAGTACTTAAACTTCTTACTGAAGGCTAATCCAATGGTAGAATGACACTGAGCGATTCCTTCTCAAGAAAAACTATTCACTATCTAGCCAAAGCTATCATATTGCCTTCTGAATTGTCACCGAGTCTAGACTTTCAATCAAATAAATGTGCAACAAGTAACATTAGAAATAAATATATAAGAATATTATTAAAAACCCATAACTCCTGTGACAGTTCTATCCACTTTTAAAGCGCGTGACATTCTATTCCACACAGGTTCATTTATGATATAAAGGTTAAAAATAGGCAGGTATGAGAAGTTCCTTCCACAAAGCCCTGGTTGCGTAACACTTTCCCTCATCCTGTCATTGCTGATTAACTACTAGCTGGCAGAAAGTTTACATGGAAAAGTGAAAAAGAAACCTCATTAGTGAGTTCCTCTGTTTTTAACAGAGAAATACATACGTATATTATATATGTATTTGTATATATTGTATATCCTTATATATAAGGATCCTTATATATATAATAGGAAATAATATATTCACTTATTTCTTACATTTCTTGGCTGTAGTCTAGTCATGAAAAGAAATCACAATATTAATCTTTACATTTATTTATTTGCATGGGATGAGTTATTTCATTCAATACAGCTATACAATTAAAACATAATTGGGATTGTAAGTCCTCAAAAACATATGGAATAGGTGATCGAGTTAGCTGAAACAGAAACAGAACACTGCCTCATTTTTTTCCCCCTTACCTACAGAAAAAAAGCCTCTAACTGCTTTCTTTCTCCACCTTTTGAGTGATCTCGGGGAAATTGATAACCACTTGCTTTCTTATTTTGTATTACTCTAATTGAAGATAAAACAAAGACTAGTGTAGTTAATGGAGTTTAGACCAGGTCCTGATGTGGTAACGAAAATGCTGTGGCACTTCTCCATTCTTCTACCATCTTAGCAAAAACAAAACAAGCAAGAAACCCTACTCCTTATAACCAAGTTTTTGCTGAAGTGCTGTAACCCCTGTTAGGGCTTCAAACTGTGGTACACAGCCGGGCCTCTGCAGCCCAGCAAAACGTGCAGAGCGGCCGCACGCTGCAACTGGAAGAGCTGCACTAAGCAGGGAACTGGCACCAACAACACCACACCTTCAGCAAGCAATGTGCTAAAGCACAGGACAGAGAGGAAACATGCATTTAATGTGCAGGTTTCAAAACACTGGTTAAATATTTTTTGTGTAACTACACATACAGGCTTCTTTTGTGCAAGGTTGTTGATACTGTCATGAAAGGTTCATCTGATAAAGCGCTTTAGTCTGCTTCTTTTAATTAGGCATCAGAAAGCTGCTGTCTACTTTATTAAGATGATGAATTAGTTTATAAGCAACTATGTAGGTCATCTGAAATAGATTTGATTTTTTTAATAGTGCTCTGCAAAGTTGGATTTATTATATTTGAATTTATTAAAATTGAAAATCTGTCAAGATTTTACATAAGGTGTAACCTAACTTTTTAATGAAAGTTATAAACCACTTAAAGAAAGAGTTTACACAGGAAATGCTTAGATATTTTTTCACTCTATTGTGTCCAGTATAGGAGACCAAAGCAAACAAATACTCTTTGGCCTGTCTTGCAAAACTACTGATTCAAAAAAAAGTTCAAACTCCTTGAATCTGCAAAACAACAAACCTCATGACTACAAGAAAGACAGATTCATTGGTAGCACAGGAGTCCCAACACTGGGCTTCACAATGACGTGAAGTGATAAGGGAGTGATGTGTTCTGTAGCATGGAAATACTTGAATTTTGAGAAATCCAGGACTTTATTCTTTGTTAGAATTGGCTGGACACAGCAATCGGCAACCAAAATGAAAGCGCCACATCAAAATAAATTCCTCATCCTCTCTTGGCGGTTATTCTCCTGAAGACCCTCTGTGCTTTGAGAAAAGGCTAGAACTACACACCAGTCCTTCAAGAGCAGAGACTGCGGGTCCTTTTCAGCATTTTGGCATTCAAGAAAGCAGTGAAAATGACAACCCAGAAGGTCAGACTTGAAAGAAGTACACCTCAAACGGAAAGAACACACCAACTAGGAGAGCCAGGGAAAATGTCATTTGAAATATTCTATTCTTTGTGGATATATATTTTCAACAGGTCTATTCCAAAGGATGCATTATATGTGGGAGAAGCAAGAGATTAAAAAATGTTGCAATTTACTTCTCTTCATCAAGACTGAGTTGTGGAAAGAAAAATTCAGATTTCTTGACAGTCACTTTTCACCAGTGTATTATTTTATCCAATTAAAAGAATTGCTAAATTGGATTTTATATAGTAAGAGTACATTTGTGATCTTCCTTCCTCCATCACTTTCATTTTTCCTATGCTATTTTTCTCATACCAATGACCATATACTAGTCCAAATAAAGCATATCTTGACCTACTGATGCTGTAACATATATTAGAATAAGGGTCAGACAGTTCTCTAAAATCCTCTCTCTGTCTTTAATCTGGAACTAACTTCCCACTGCAGCAAGTTGCCTTTTAATCACTTACACCATGTCAAAGTATTCAGGTGCGGTATACTGGGACTCCAGTTTGGCTCGCAACACACTGAGTGGCAGTGCCAGCTGAAAGCACCACTGCTGTTCATTGCTTGCTCTTACCCCTGCACCCGAGCACATAGCTCCTGAACAAGTGGGATGTCAGATATATTCCAACACTGCCTTCAGTTGAGTGTAAAGTGGGATCAGCAAAAGCACTGCAGACATGAAGATGACTGGTAGTAAAGGCATTAATTAGAAAATAGCTATTAAACATTCGCATATATACAGAAATTATTTATATTACGTCCAACTCAATCCAATTAACTTCAGTATGGGCTGGATAATATAGCTCATACATTACAGGAATGAGAGCTACATTCTACTATTTTTCTAACATTTTTTGTCTTTTCATTCTACTGCGCCATGATTTGTCAAATTGTGAGGCATGGCTTTCCATTAGGAATACTATTTATCATTCTTTGCTGCAAAGTCTTCATTTTTCCTTGTGTTCATCTTCACTTATGAAAAGGCCAGTCTGCTTTACGAATATAGATGTTTTTGCATGACTTAAAGGCAAAGAAAACTCATCACAACAGTCTAGCCTAAATATTTAGAACTCCATAATGTATAATGAAGACTACACGAAAAAAATATTTTTCTTCAGTGTATTTATATCAGAAAATTCATGCATGACAGCATTAGTTTTTTGTTGTTGTTTTTTGTTGTTAAGAGAAGAGACATACTAGAGCAGAGAGTCTTTTTTGCTGTCTACAGATATTTTTTTCCAGCTGAGGAAAATGTGTATTTTAATGGAAATCACACGCCCTTGTGGGGTGCATAAAACCTTTGTGAGTTAAAGATTGTCATAATTACATTCAAGACAACAGGTTAATTTAAAAAGAAGACATTTCTTTGAAGAATGTTGTCTTAAGCAAATAGCATATTGCAGAATATTTCTGCAAAAAAACAATGTTTAACTGACAGCAGAAGCTCTCTGATTGTCATTCAAATGTAGAAGTCTTCTTGTACATACCCTCTGGAGCATGAAGTGCATTAAACATATTGTTGATGAACTTGCTAACCTGACAAGACCAAAGCAGTAATTTTCTAATACTAAGAGCAATTTTGTCTCTGTTATATGGCCACAGTAAACTATGGGACCAGGAGGACCCAAAAAAAAAAAAAATCACAGAACAGAACTACAATTATGAAGAGAGAATTTGCTTTTAAAATCAGTAATAATCTCCTAAAGGTTCAAAAGAATATCAATGAGATTTTGCTCAGATAGACTCAGATAGCAGATGCCTCTGGGCTAAAAAATGTGCATCCAAGTTCCAAATTGCTCCTTCTACTTCAGTCTATACAGGATGATTACAGCATGCATATTTTAATGTCAAACATTTAAACAATAAAAATAGAGCTGAGCTATAACACTAGATACTCAATGTTCCAGCTGTAGGAGATTTATGGTCCAAACTGGGATCCTAACCTCATAGCTCTGTATCTCCCTGCAACAGTGCAAGCCCAAGCTTTAAATGACAGTTTTTTTAGAATTTTGTGAGTACTTCACCATGTACCTTAACCGAAGTACAAAATATTATCTGCAAATAAAAGAAAAGGTGCCATTAGGTAAAAAAAGTTACTTTCTTGTCCTCTTAGGCCTCTGAATCTCTGTATAGTTTGTGTGTAACAGTCCTCTTTTGACATCAGGACTGAGATCGAAATTTGGAAGTCTCTCCCCCCATATTGGTACACAAGTTCACCATGTTCATTCCTTTTCTTACAATAAAGGTTATTTTTATAGGTGAAAAAAGGAGAAGTTACGTTTAAAATCAACAGCTGACTTGCCAATAGAAATTAAGCGTATGCATCCCTTTTTACCATTGGAATGGAAGGTTGTTTGGTCTTTGTATATCTGTAGGCTCATTAATTCCAAAATAACAACTCAATGACACCAAATGACACTGTATTTGTGTTTTATGTTAATACTTATACTTGTTGCCGTCCCTCCCCCCCCCTTTTTGGGGGGGGGGGGGGACAGGAAATCAAAAGGGAATAGTTTGGCTGCATTTCTGTCTGGTGAAGCTACCAATGACAGAAACACATGAAAACTGTTGCAGGTGAAAAAGATTTTATTAATTATGTAACTAGAGTTAATCAAACAGGAAAGAGGAAACAAATTTAAAGGTGATCACAAGCGCTTCTCTGAAGCAAAATATTTTAAATCTCACATTGTTTGCATGTTAATAGGTAGAGTTATTTCATGGTTAAATTTCAAAACAGTAAGTGAAAGTATACTGACAACAACAACATTTTCTAACTAACTAGAGCTGAACAGGAACAATTTCCTCTTTAAAAAAGCTGGTTACTTTCATTAATAACTTAAAAGAGGCAGGGACCTACTACACCGGTTTAATTAACAGAACAGGTGATACAGGGAGGTTGAAACTTTCATCTATGTTAACACTGAAAATAATCATATTTAATTCAAAGGGTTTTATGCTTTCCAGGTTCATCGATTCATTTCAATGAAGGCTTTTACAATAAAAATGTCACAACATCCTTGATAAAATTAATGTAGGACTGTGTATATATCCCCAAGTACAGATGGATCAGCAGCCAGTGAACTAAAATCTAAGCAAGCAGCAGCAACACTCTTCTGTATAACCTCCAACAAAGATAACTTTTTTTAAAAGAAGAAAACGGTCCTGGAAGGTAGCAAAAGCTACTGACCCATTGTCATTGCCCACTTCGACACAGGAGGATTTCTTTTCTTTTGTACTATGATAAAAACAGGAAATGAACACAAACTAGAACCTATAGAGCTATATATTTTTTTTCCAGTCACATGTATACCCTCATTTTTGAAGGAGAATAGCTGACAAATGTAGAGTTCCCTTACATCACCAAATGAGAACCACCTATTTATACAACTGATACTGGTAATAATGAAATTTAGGCAGGCATTCCTGGAGTCATACTCATTTGCTTCTTTCACTAGGGCTAAATCCTGTGCTACAACTTTGAAAGGACTATAGCTGACAGCACTAACCCAGGTTCCTAAGCAGCCTGAATGAGCATTAGTTACTTACACGCTTCCTGTGTTGGAGCTGCTGTCCGTGAGGAAGGAACCGTTGGTCCTTTCCATCTGGGCAAGCCTGAAAAGCAGGGAAAGACCATGACTTTCAGAGACCATGCTGCATAATTTAAACAGAGGCACTGTGAAGACCATTTCTTAGAAACAGATTAGATATTGCAATCTTGGTACACATGAAAAGGAATAAACTTGTAGGCTGACAGAAATATCTAATCTGGAGGACTTTCATGAGACACTTGTGGTATGATTAACTGATTATACTTGTCAAGGAACAAGCATATTTTCTATATCTAGTATAATTTTCTCTACCACCACCACAACTCTCATGGTAAAATTAGAGATGTTTCACAGATGGCTTTCTTTTTGATTTTTATAAAACTGGACTAATAAAAGAGGACAAATACTTTTCAAATATAGTATATTCACCATCTGAAATTATGCTTGGCAAATAACCTCACCCTGTGGCCAGACGTGTCCTGGAAAACAACCCCAAAACCAGTGTAATTACTTAATCTAAAAGGACTGGATTATTATAGGGTCATAGAAGGCCATAAAATTCTTTAAAATCACAGCAGGAATTTTCTGTCTGCTCAGCTGTCTAGGAAAGATATACCTTATCTATGTAAGACATGCATAAAAGTCCAGGGAGTCTAGGAATACTGTGCACCTATACTGGACTGCTTCAAATACAGTTGTTTTCAGTACTATAGAGATATCTTAAACTTCACACTTACTTTTGCAAGTGCAATACACATTATTACAGACATCTTCAAACTTTTTGAAAGAAGTATGCAAAGCCCTAAAGAAACATGAACTGCAGTGTATTCCTTCAGCATAGAACAAGCTTGCCCATCTGTATGTTTGTTAGTATTCCTCAGAGTTTAAGGACTATAAATGAGTGCACACACAATGAAGTTGTCTTGGTTGCCTTGCACGCCCCCGGGCTAGCAGTGGGATGTCATGCTCCAAAACCTCCCCTGAGGAGAGGACAAGTCCCTAAGCACTCAGGTCATCTCTGCTCTGGGCCATCTGAAGCAGATCTAGTTCACAGTGAGTAACAAGAGTGAGTGAGGTGCTTGCAAGTCATCTTTGTAATGCCGTTTAGCTCAGATCTTTAAGTCTTTCATGAGACATAGCTGAATTTTAAAATTAATCTTCATATACCTTTGTTATATAAGGTAGTACAATAACCAGTACATCTCAGAGAGTTTATAAGTTTTCTTTATGGTGCCCATAAACAAGAATACAGTAGCAAATAGCTAACTTGAGCATAAGCTCTGAATTTTTATTCAAAAAGCTGAAAAAGTTAATATTGTTTATAAGTTGTGGAGATCAGATACAGCAGATGAAACACTCAAAGCAAAATTGAGTCAGTTGTTCCCATGGGAATATGGAACAATTTCTGTGTTGCCTAAAAGTGGACTGTCATTACTTATTTTTGAGAGGGTACCTCTGCTAAGGGCTTAACTCTCATCAGCTCTGAATGAACAGAAGAGAGTTCAGCAAAACACTGCATCACCAAGATAGACTTGGCATGAAAGACATTTTAACCTAAAATCACTTGGGTGACTCCATAAAAGCCAGAACATAAACCATCTGTAATTATTATATCCTCTGCTAAAAGTCAATGGTTAATGGGTAATGGTTAAAATCACGTAAGAAAATGAAAACCTGACTGTAAAATGCTACTGGGAAAAACTATGTATCCAACAAGCTGAGTCTATTCCCAAAGGTTAAAAATGAAACAAAATAAAAACAGCCCATTTTTAGAAATAACACACAGCAATTCTGCAACAGTTTCCATTTTGCATGACAGATGACAGATTTAATGCATCTATTTTATATTTAATATGACTGTATTCAGAAGCTGATGATTTAAAAACATTTGACTTTCTTCTGAGTACAGAGAACTGTATCTTTTTAATAAATAATGTCCAGCCAGTAGAGTAGATTAAAAACAGCAGGAATCAATCACAAAATGAAGCACACTGGTGAGAAACAGTCTGTGCATTTCTTACCTAGTAGCATACTGCTCTATCCTGGAGTGTGTGTCATCATGAAATAGCTGTGGAGACTGGGAAGGACTAGTTTGAGAAAAAATAAAAAAAATAATACTGGTGTCAAAAGCGATTCACGATATAGACAAAATCATTTTATAAGTAATTTAAAATGATGACAAATAAATAAATTCATAATATTGATGAGAGGGTTGTTGCTTTTGGTCAGCCATGCCCTACAGCTCATGCACATCAGATTAGCAGCAACTCAGCTTATAGAAAATAACTAGTATATTAAGCTTTCCAGACAAAGGGGTTCAGCATACTCACTCATATTGCTCTGGCCACATACTGATGAGAGTGATAGGACTGTACGAAGACAAAAAAAAAGAGAAAGAAAGAGAGAGAAAGAAAAAGAAACTATGAAACAAACTTCAGTGCCACTTAAGAGAGAGAAAGCTAGAGAAACAAAACATTTTTACCAGCAGCCCACCCAGATTATTTGAATCAGCAACAACTGACATAGAAAAGAGACAGCAACAGTTACTGCACTGTATCATGGACAGATAGGAGACTGACTTACAAACTTCATTTTGTTAAAAGTCAAATTTAAAAACAAAAACACCAAAACAATGTCACTAATTGAACTGCAGTTTGTAAACCACAATTAGTTTGTTTCAATTCTGCTTAAGTGTTGGAGCTTTTCTTGTAAACTAACTAGAAAATGCTCTTTCAAAAACTTATTGGGTAAAAATAAGCCCAACAACAACAAAACATCCCATCGTATAAACTTATCAATGCTTATTTTCCTACTGAATAAAAATAAGATGATATAAGTACATATTGTATTATATATTCTGACACTTAGGTAACTATTTAGTATTTCTATTTTTTTATTATTTTTAAAGTAACATGCTACTGGGTTTTGTCACCTGAAGGGGTGAGAACCTACACGAGTAGTTTCCTCAGCATGGCAATTTGTCTTGTGACGGGCCAAAGGAGTTTTATCCTGACTTGTGATTACAGTTTTGACATTCCAATTCCAGGTACCACTGGCAAACTTTCATCACATCAAAGTTTTGCTTTCCATTGTTGACGACATGTTCATTTTGTTTTAAAATAGACCAGTTGAAGATTGCCCTCGTGAGTAACATCTGAACTTTTTGTATGTGCATTTCTTGCTTAGAACCCAGGCCAGATTACTTCTTCCTCTTTCTTAAACTGATAATGAGTGGATTTTGTTTGATTACTGCAAATAAAAAGCACAATCTTCTGGGTCACAAAAATGGAGCATGGACAAGGGCACTGGGCTTTCACATGCAAGCAGAGAATGTATGTTGAAGCTTCACAGGGGCTGTTGTTGATGAGTAAGCGGTGCTGTGTTTAGACAACACGTACAGCAGCACCACAGACTCCACAGTGTCATGGAGAGTCAGTCCATAAAACCACTTGTAGTGCCCTGTCAACATATCTTACTTTTGTTCTTTTAAAAGTCTCCTTTGCTGACAGCTACCAAGTAAGCAAATAAATAATATGAAGTGTTTCTGCCAGCACTGTAAATAACAGTGTGGAGACACTGAGAGTATTATCTCTTATTAGGCCACCTGTATTTCTGAAGTTTGTAGGAACCTCATTAGGTCAGAGATTTCTAACTCCAGGAACTTTGAGATGACCTAATAGGCAGTGTGGTTCCAAAAGCCCAGTCTCCCCAAAGCTGTGGAAGTTTTCTCAGTAAAACAGCCATTAAGATCCCTTCAGCACTGCCTGCTAAAGTCCATGGCTTTATGATAAAATACCTATACCACCAAACAGAAGGAAATACATTTCTTCTTCAAAAATAGGCAAGATCTGCAAATAATGCAAACTAATTCCTGATGCTAGTTATTTCTTGGGTTTCACTTTTTTGTTTTTAATGAAACAGGCCAGCGATGCCAGAAGCAATTACTCTATAATCAAGCTTACGTCTCCAGGTTGTCACCCTCCAAAACTGTTTGCACAGGTAGGTAGCCAAGTCGGGGATGCTTCGCAAAATACTTCTTTGACCGGAACTTGTTCTTCAGCACCTTGGTGAAGTCCCGTACATCTTCCCCAGATGTTGTCTTAAAAAGTTAAAGGAAATTAAATTGAACTTAAATTGAATTGCTAAATAGCGCTGAGATAATACAGATACTACTTTCCTGAAAGGAGGAACTTCAGAATGTTAGTGACATTAAAATCACCTTTTTAAGTGTCATGAAATATGGTACAGTAATAATGGTAATACATCTACAAATTCTCTTCTATTGGGAAAAAAAAATCAACACACCGAGGCTTCAAATTGCTAGTAATAAATGCATTGGGTTTACCCAATTAGAGAAATTACTAATTAGAGAAAATGAGGGAAAAATTGAAGCAGAAGCACGTTCAAATCTTAAATTAAACATTTACAGTCTTACAAAGTGGAAAAAAAAGCAAATCAGTTTGCCAGCTATGAGGGTATCCTCTCAGCCATTGAAAGCAATCTTGACAGTATACTTGTGCATATGAAGCTCATGACTCACTTTCACAGGCAGAAGAAATGCCTTGTAATGGCTCTGCTGAAAAAATACAGCTAACAGTAATGGCTTTGTTTGAAAAAAAAAAATACAACACGTAACTAACACAACCCTATGCGTTCACAAAGTGCCACAAAATATTCAGTGCCTCCCATTATATACCTAAACTGGAAAACTTTGAGATGGAAATGGTATGTGCTAAACCAATCTCTCCTGTGACAGCCACATTTTTCATGAGTATTTTCTCAGGTTACCAGATCTCTTCCTACAGGTTTCTGCTATTATCCGTATCACTCCAAGGCCAAAAAATACCCACAGATGAAATCACAGCCACTGTATGGGCACTGTGCAAAGGCACAGTCAGAAGCGGGTCTGGTAAGAACAGCGTGTGCCTGAATTAACAATCTCACAGACTGATCGAGCATATTCCTTACTGTCACACTAAGAGGCTGGAAAGAAAGTCAGCCACAAGATTTTCCAAGTCTAAAATTGCAAGCTACAAACAGCAAAACCCCTTGATGAATTTTTTTTTTTTTTTTACTGGTCCTTACTGATGCAGCCTTGTCCAAAACCAACAAATGCTTAGCTCTATCCCTCACTGCCACAGCTGGTCTTTAGTGCTGAATTAAAATTGACACAGCTGCTTTTAAGGATCAATTTAATTGGAAATAATCATAGCAGCAATGGCAACACTGCTTTGGCAATACTACTCAATGAACTGCTACAAAAAACAGGGATACAAGGAAAGAAGGGCATAATATGCAAGGTGAAAATGGCTATAACAAAGACATCTGCAGGAAGAAACAATAGTATGCCTTCAAATATACGTGTTTTCAGACTGTACTGAGTACTTAAACAGAATGGCCTCCAACCCATGGGGAAGTTAATACTAAACATTTCTTCTTGCAACTGCAGTAAAGAAAAAGTGGCCATTCACCGCCTGTATTAGCTGCAGGTTTGCAATGGCTTCTACACATCTCTAGCCCAAACCCTGTAACAAACTGTGGACTGCATTTCTTGGCACTCTGCCTTCAGAGAAGCACATTAACATAAAAGAATGCCAAGAAGGATGGATATCCACAGGGAAAACAGAGATAAAAGCTTTTTAGTTTATTCCCACTATGAAGAGGCTTAAAAGCGCGTCAGACAAACTATACTGATTTTATTTTCTATTGTCAAAACATAAAATACATATGTGACAGGGGAAAAAAATTTAATGTGTGTATAATACATGCAGTTATGAAATCTATAATGCATATCAGAGTAGCAATAAAAGCAGATAATCAAACTGATGTTGGTGAAAGTTTCTGACATCTGGCTTTAACAAGTAGCAACAAACTGAGCACATTTGGGATTAAGAAGTATTTGAACCCCTAGATTTTAATACAGGTAAATTAAGGAAGGGCTCACAAAATCACGCTCAGGAAGCATCTGCTACAGTCATGGAATCATCCAAACAAGGACCGTGACATCCAAAGGGCTGCTTATTCTCACGCAACAGTAGCTCTAGCAGATGGAACTCTGTCCCAAGGCCAATGAATGAAAGTTTTAGTACCTACACATTGCAGAAATAAATGCCTACTGAGCTGCCAAATTTCTCCTCTGGAGTATTCTTTATTTGGTATGATAGCCTGATCCAGTTCCTTGGAAAAACTAATTTGACTATGTACTGAGTGAGGACGATAAATACTAACCAGTGAAATTTGAGCAGATTTGCAAGAACTATTTTAATTCACAGGACTAAGACGTAACTTTTAGAAGCATTTCTCCCCTGTTCTTTGCACGCAGCCACACTACACAATCCAATCAAAAATCATGCCAAAAGAGCATTTAACTATAACATTTAACTTCTGAAAAACACTAGCCAGCAGTTGTGTAAACTCTATCTACTAAATTAAAAACAACAGGTAACTTGTACAGGTCCAACATGGCATCTTGGCTATTTCCACACAGATCAATACCACAAATACTCTGGTAGTAACTTCAGAAGCAAATTATTTCTTTCAATGAAAATTTCAGCCAAAGACCATGCTTTCAGTCTCCATTTAAAACCTCAGTTCTTACAAAATGACAAAGTTCAGGAAAGAATGACGAAGATCCTTGGCTGGCATACAGAAATAAATAAAAAAGTCTGTAGCTGAATGTCTCGAGGAAAAAAAATATATGGAAAAACTGACAAACGGGCATTAGCACTCTTTAGTATACTGCCAGGAATGAATAGAGTCATAAGTCAAACTAAAAACAGAAAAAAATCATTGTAAACCAATATAAATTTTACAAACTCTTGGATTTATATGGAAAGTGATAGAAAAAACAGAAAATGCTGAAGCATGGTTTTCATACAAAGGTTGAGAAAACAGTTTTGATGTATTTTTCATGTATTAGAAATAGGACAAATCTTCATTGGGAAAAAGTATTACCAACAATACAATAAACCAGCTGGGAGAGCTCTAAAGCATATATAATATATGGTGGGAAAGGAGAGGAATGTAAATTTCTTTTTTTTTTTTTTTAAAGAAAAAAAGCACCTTTTTTACATCTCCATATTTTTATTTCTTGACATTTCATTCATCTGTAATGTTAATTAAAATCTGCACCATAAGCCTGACTGTATTTAATGGAGAAAAAAATTTTAGACCTATTTGTGGTAACAGCTACAGTATGTGCAAGTATGTTGATAGCTGCATTTTGAAACAGCTGTCAGATAGCTCCCCAGAGTAGGATGTGGGGGGAAAAGAGAGAGATTTCTTTTTTTTTCCGCTCTATTTTATTTGACACTTAAGAACCCAATGCACTAGTAATTTAAATATATGTTTAAATGTATGCATTCATTTCATTCATCAAAGCATCTACACATTTAAATAGTATCTCATGTTCCTTGATAGAGGCACTAGACGGGATACCGCAAAAATTATGTTATTAAAGGTAGATAAGATGTATTTATGGCTATCACTACCACGTCAGTGATGTTTGTATGGTGTACCACTGTGAAGACGACCTTTCAATTCCTTACCCTACCCATCTCTAAATTGTATATGACAGAAAAAAATACATAGCCAAAGTAGTTATCTCAAATGTTTGTATTTTCAGCATCAAGAAAACTAAATTGCAAACTAGGATGAATACAGAAAGAGCATTATGGATTTGGCTTCAATAGCTATACATTATTATCTGGTGTAACTAGCCTTAATCTGAAATTACGAAGCACTTCTAACCTGATGCAAACACTGAGAGAATCTTCCCCTTGCAAATTAATTTGAGAAACAGATTCCTTAAGGTATTTTCCAAGTTATTCTAAAGTAGAAGTAACAGAGCTTCTGAGAAATCCCTCCATAGTCCACACTGAACAGCTTACCTGAAGACAATTAAAAGGTCTCCTCTCCAACTGTGATTAAGTTCCAGTTCTAAATGTCAGCTTTATTAAGCAGTCAAGCATTTGATTCTTCTAATTATTGCTTGTATTCTTGATACTAATGTACTTGTATCAATACATTTAAGTAAGAGAGAGAAGCTAGATTTTATTAAGGGAGTTTGATGAGTGCATGTATTTGTACTCTGCTTTGCAACGCAGACCACAAAGGCAACATTTTAACATCAACAGCCAAATTTGGTTGAAAAGGCTCTAAAAAGCGACAAACCTTAGCAGAGTAGATGTACTCTTTATATTCAAGCTATTTGTATTGTAATATAATGGATTCTTAGGAATAATTCATTGATCTTTGGTACCTACATTTTTATTAATGTGTTTTTATTTCATAGACCCAGCTCTATGCTATTTTCTGGCATCATTCCATTGAAACGCAATCTATTCTACTAACTTACTGCAAAGAATTTTACATCTTCTTGAATATTATATTGCCTTAACCGAGTTCAACCTACAGAGAGGTTTATCAACAAATCAGTACACTAACCATAGTACATTACTACAAATAGCATGTTACAAAACCAGATTCTTTTTGTGAAATCTTTTCTTTGTTCCTGACTCAATTCAGACAAGACTAGTTAAAATGGCGTGCATGTAGGTACTGATCATGCAATAAGCATAACTTATGTCTGTTCATAAAACAGGTCATTTCTGATCTGAATCTGTTCTAAGCAGCAGACCTATTACCGCTGTTTAAATTACATACAGATTGCACTATTAATTTTTGTGACTGAATGCAAATTCTTATGAATGTGAAAAACTATCAAATTAAAACCAACCAAGCAAAAACAAACAAACAAACAAACAAACAAACCTGGAAGTGTTATTTCTGTGAAGGAAGTTACCCAATTCTCTACTTAACAAAGTGTCCTAGAAAATTTCTTAGAAAAATCTGGCTGAATATTTAATCAGGAAAATATTGCATTGTAAATGAATTTGTAATGCAGGCAAAACTCTCAAATCATTTTCAGTTAGAAACTGTCAATTTTGCTCATTTTTTTTCCCCAGATACACACCAATTTTTAAATATTCCAGTAAACAGTAATTACTCAACAAAAACCACAACATATTTCCAAACATGTTTCCATAAAGCAAGCAAAATGTTGGACCTGAAAGAAAAGATCATGAACCTTCAAAAATACTAAAGCACATTACTAGAGTATTAAATATTATTATGGTAGTATGGCAGTAGTAAAGTGAGTCCCTTTTCTCTGATGTTTTCTCACCTTACAAACAGCATGTGTGTGCACATGCTCACATACAAGTACTGCAGTTATATTCAATATTCCAGCATTATTTTCACAAACCAAAAAAAAAGTTCCCTCAGAGAATACTTCTGAAGTGGATACTAGAAGTAGATACTTCTCCCCATTTCTATAGAATTCAAACAGTGCCAACACAAAATCAGCAGCCCTAGCAAAGCCCCTGATGACTTTCAAAAAGAATGGCAGGAAGACAGACCCTGCTAGACATATGGAAAAGAAACCCTGGTAGAATATTTAGGTGTCAAAGAACTGTTAAAAAAAATTCAGACCACAAATAATGCAAAACCAATCCTTTAGGAATGATCAGTAAATTGGTACTCACTGGTATACAGTACTCCACCATTGGGTAATGCAATTTATGCCCCTTTGCTGTACGGCCAGAAAAGAAGCAGCTCTGACAAACATCATAGTTAAAATGTTTTAAGCTCCGGTACCTACGGGGACATTAAACAATGTGATTAGAGCTTCCTAGGTTCAGTTCTAATACGTACTTATTATTAAGCCTCACGAGGCAAATTACTCTTTGAAATATTGTCACCTGCTTTTCAGCAGCAGCTACAGAAGGACACAGCCAGTTTGTTTTTGCTTAGAAAGCACAGGTAGGGTGCTGACAGCGCCCTGGCTGCAGACCCAGGGCATCTGTGCCACCACTGCATCTGCACAGGACACAGGAAACCTGCAGCCCTCGTAGCCCACTTCATGCAACCTTCTTACGCTACTCAGGTTGCTTCACAGAGTATTTACAAGGAATTCCTACCTTCTGTAGCAACACAGACAGCCAATGTCAATCACCTGTTGACAAAGTCACTTTGAAACAGACAATCTTACAGGCATCAGCTCTACTGACTTAAGATTATATTGATTTAGCTTTTTTCCCCCCTCTCTTTAGTCACTGGCTGTTATCTCACATTAAAATATCATTTATAAACCACACTGTTTTACATTTATATGTTTTTACATTTACTGTTTAAATGCATTTACATCATTCTGATGCTCAGAAATTCTAAGTCCATGTTTAAAAACCTGAAACTCTTAAAAGTTCATCAACTATGAGAATAATACACAATTAAGTTTTAAAATTGTATTATTATACTTGCTCTTGAAAGCCAAAGTAATGAATAAACTAAGTAACAAAGAAAAAAAAAAACGTACACAATATCTCCTATATTAAATGCAACCCCCAAGAGCATGATATGTAGATATTTTAAACCAAAGCTGGCTAAAGCAGGTTCCATCCACTGTTTGTTACAGTATGGTTGTTCTGACTGGATGAGATTATATTATTCGTCTGAAACTAAGATGAGCTAGCTGAAGCAAACTGAATAGCTACTGAATAGTTAAAGTTTAAAACTGAATTGCTTCCTGAGAGCAGTTTTCAGTACCAAACCACATTATTCCCCTGCTGAGTTTTATGTTTTGTTTTGCAAAAGAATGTGTCTATAAACGTAAAGGTTCACTTTTAAGGATGCTGATGCAACTGTTTGTAGTCTTTACTCAGAGCCTGTGTATTAAATGGCCGCATCTACCTTCTGGTAAGATGCTAGATGCTTTTGTTGTTGTACATCTCTTGCTTCATTATAGAAATGATTTAGAATGAGTCATTCTTTTCATCTTCCCTTGTCTTCTGTCTCCATGACATCCTTTTCCACACTAGATATCTCAGTATAGACAGGATCCACCAGCCGCAGTTTAGGCATCTGAAAGATCTCTGAACGGAACTTAGCCACCCTAGGCTCCCTCAAGTATTAATTAAGAAAAATAGGAACATCTAAGAGTGATTTCATCTCCTCTTAAGATAGGCAACAAAGTTTGATCAGATTACTTACATCTCCCTATTTATAGTAAAAGTCACTAGCTCAGTCTTACAAAACTGACTAAAGCTAGCATGTCCAAAGCTAGGTGAGACAAATCTGACCCCAGGATTCGTATAAATATATAATCTTTAAAACAACAGAAGGAAGGAGAGAAAGAGAAAGCACAAGGAACAAAAATGACTCATCTGCCTTAATACTGGTAGAAAAGCCTTAAAATCGCTTACAGGAAAGACTGATCTATCATTCCTAAATTAAACACTCAACTTCACAACCACAACAGTGAAAAATCCAACAATTATGTTTAGCTCTACTCCCCTACTTCATTTTGCATCATTTTACACACTGGAGCAATCAATGCACAAATGTATGTTAGTTATAACAGTACTCAGAAAGGGTACCAACTATCCAACGCCTCATGATGATAAATCATAGTTAAATCATACAGTTCCGGAGAATAAAAAGAATATCACCCCGGAGTCATTTTTGCTTTAAGAATTCACAGCTTCCTTTGAGCAGACTAAACTTAGATTGAGTTCAGTGCTTCGAGACAGGCACTATGCAAGTCTCATCACAGTAACATATCAATGTTTGTGCCAAGCAAGGAAGGATAGCTGCTGAAGGGTGTTCAGTACTGGCTGGCACGAATGGCTTGGTTTCACAAGCTTTATGCAGGAGGTGGGGCAGCCAGCAAACCCACCATGAGTCTTCTTGCTCCATCTAAGTCATTTTTTTTTCCAAAATACCTGATAACAACCTCCTCTTGCACACCTGTCAGTCACAAGGCCACTGGGTATCTAACAGGGGGACCACAGGAACCAGAAACACACTGGCTCAGGAGCTCCTGCAGTGAGATCCACACCGTGGTCTGACCAGGGATGGCAGTTCCCATCATAAATCAGGAAAATGGTGGAAAAACAAACAAGGAACTATACTTTGTGGAGAACGTGTACATAACTCCCCTTCTCTTACCTAAAGCCAACAATCGGACATTCTTTGCAGATGTTGCACTTGGCCTGATGTTTTGCTGTTTCTGCAGCTGCCACGCGGTGTAGAACTGGTAGCCATACCATAGACTGTGGCTCTAAGCGCATCCAGTCTATAAACTGCTTTACAGTAATTTCCGGCTTGTTGTGGTTCTGGGGAAAGTAAATATATATATATATATATATATATATATATAAATAAATTAAAAACAATAATAATAAAAAAGGAAATAGAATTAAAAACACTCCACAAACAGATTTTACTTAGAATTTAATTAAAAAAAAAAAAGTGTTAGTCCTTTCCATGTCAGGTTAATGTGGAACCAGTTAAAGTACACAGGAAACAACTTTGATTAAAATACAAATAAAGAAAACAAGTTGAGTTAGCCATTAAGAATAGATAGGTCTAAACAGCTGTGACAGAGGAGACAGATGGCAATAACGATGGAGTAGTCCACGATAAAGCCATCTTTGAATTGAAAGGACTTGAGAAAGAAGAACGAAAGTGCTAAAGGGAAGTACCTTCTGCATTTCAGACATGGTTGTCTTTTGAGTTAAGACTGATTCCAGACTGCTAAAAGTCAGTACTGCTTGCAAGGGTCTATTAATTGTCTTAAGGCTCACGATAAATTTTTAATTGTGTTCTGAGCCCATGGTATTCTTACCAGTTAGCATGTTAAACACACAAATAAATAGAGATAAATAAACAGGAAAATAAATCTGCCATTTTATATCACTGCAAGAAATCAACAGAGTGGAAATATTAGCATGACTCTTTTAAGAAGCAAATAAACATGTTTCCATTCTCTTCAAGTTGTAACTAGCAGAAGAGCCGAGCTGTAAAGGAATTATGTTCATCCTATTTGTCAGCAACAAGAACAGGTTGTCCTTCTGAGCTCACTGGATATAACAGTTTAAAATTTAAAATGAAAGCTATACTTAAATGGTAACACATGACAAAAAGCAACATTAGACTTCTTAAACTATTCATAATCCACGCCAATTTTTCTTACTAAGAGGGAGCTGCAGGGAAGAAAGGAATGATAAGCTTTCCCTACCAGCAAAATACTTGTTTTCACTAGGCTGAGATAGCTCTGACATCCCGTTGCATACTTTGTCTATACTTTCCTAATGACGAGGAGCAGAACTCGAGGCATTCATGTGAGATAAGGGATGCAACTGTATCACCAGTATAATCACAATAATACAGAGTGTATTTAAACTCTACCTTGGCTAGTGCACCTCGCCCATAATTGAACAGCATGGTGGATGGGGCAGATCCTTGAAGAACACAGAAGATAACTCCTCTGTGACAGAAAAGTCTGTCACTAAAAAATTAATTTATTTTAGTGTGACTTGAACCACTTGAGGCCAGTGATGGATGTCAAGCACCATCCCTTACTGTCTGAAGAAGCAATGTTAAAACCTCAGAGAAGTTTTACACGGTTAGTTGGTCAAAACAACTTCCATAAGTATCGAGCAAATTATTCCAGATCTGGATAAATAATTCTTCAATCCCAGTCACCTTAGAGTCCAGAAAAGAATTGAACAAGCTAAATAAGTATGTAGCTTTAAAAAGCTAGCACAACTGAATTTTTCAAGGTGCTGGATGAAAATAGAAAAATATCTATAAAAGAATGGTAAAAGAAAAACGCCCTAGAAGTTCTCTGTGACTTTTAATCTGTTGGATTCAATAAAACTACAAATACTGAAGTCAGTGGTTTTATATATGCCACAGTGAATTTTTAATCAATATATAATTTCTGACAATGCTTAAAGCAGCCACTTTCACAGACGTAATAAACTCCAGCAATATAGTTATCACTACCAAACAGTCAGAGCCTTAAGCATCCTTGACAAATCCTGAGTTAGGTTGTGTTCCATTGCGATGGCATCTTTTTTCTTCTCATTTTCTTTAAACAGACAGACGTTCTTTGCAGCCTCATTAACCCCCTGCATGTAGTACGGACCTGAACAGCAGGCTGTAAGACAGCTTTATTTTATGTTCTGATCTGCTGCATAAAGGCTCACGAAACATAAATGGCTGTGGTTGAAGTTCTGTGCAACTGCAATCTCTTTTGTCAGAAAAATAATGCTAAACAATATCCTGATGCACAAAGTCAAAAATTACTGTCAACATCATTTTCTTGTTCTTTTGAGATCAAATCTTGTTCCAGGACATAAAAGCACGTTGTTCTCACAGTATCATGTTGTTCTGAACGATGCAAAGCAGGATAATTGGCCACTACAATAATTTTTAATAGCATTCGAAGCAGTCAATATTATCATACACACAAATAATTATATATTCTTTTTGCTAAAAAGCAATTTGTTTGATTGTCTCCTAAAAGATGAATGAAACTTTCACAGCTACACTTTAACAATAACTTTCCAGTAATGTTAACAACAATTCGGTTGCAGGAGCAAACTCATTTCTCTTCAAAACTCAATAGATGTTTTAAAATTCCTCTCCTATTTTTACACCATGTAAAAGTAGGTCTTAAATTGCTCAGAGAGAGGTTTTTCCCATGAAGATTTGTATCATCTCACCTGTTGGAAGCAGCTGCGCACACTGGGTTCGATGTTACTGCCACCAAAAGCTGCCACCTCCCCAAGCTGCCGGGGAATCTGGATGGCATCGTGCAGCAGCAGGCCAAGCTGCCTCTGGTCACACATTTCTGTGGGACCTGCCACTTCGTTGAAGAGATCTGCAACACAACAAAAGGCGCTAGCTCATTTCGTTTGCATCTACATTTCCTTTTATTCAGTAACACCACAGCTTGAGTTTTGCCATTTCTGTAATTCAGATGCAGCAACAGATGACCTCTCTCTCATTTACAATAGTTTACCCTCATCTAATCTCGATCACTTTGACTACTTTTTCTGGATCTGTAACCATACAAATGAGAAGAGTCAGGTCAAATGAATTAAATCATACTTAGCTTCCTATGGTAAGATAAATAAATATCTTGATATTTAAGATAAATAAAAATTAAGAATTATAAAATTAATAAATTAATTTAAATATCCTCCTGATAAATTTGTACATTCAACTACAACCTATCGCAGTTCTTTTTTTTACTCATGAACAGCTATGTGACAAAATAAACCAGCACAAAACCGGAATAGCTTTTTGTGCCAATCCATCATTACTTCATTTTCCCCCTAGTATTTACGAAGTTTTCTATGTTATCACAAGGGAAGAAAAAAATAAAAGATTTTTCAGAAATCCCTATTTTATGCCAAAATCTATGCTTTCCTTAGGTTGGCTGGAGACAGACGTGTTTGCTGTGAACTGAGACTGGAAATGAGCACAAGTCACAGCTGGCAGCGTGAAATAGCTCAAAGCATGAGCACCAGACAGCCAGCAACACAACTCGTCCTTAACAGGAATCACATTTGCTTCCTGGATAACCACATCTGTTCCAATGCACTTTCCTTTTACCCATTTCCTAAGGTACATGTCAAGCCCTGCAGCATAAATGCGGGCTCTGGGATGACTGTAACGACAGAAAAAATTGAGGCTGAAAGGATCAAGAAATTGTTCCCAACACAGACACTTGCTGGGAAGAAAGACACTGCTTGTTCCCGCTTAAGAGTCACAGTAAACTATTGAATTAATAAGCCTATCTGCAGTACAGAACATATTTCTTAAAGTAGTGTATCTACACATTTCTTTGATTTTTTAAATATATTTGTAATCGTTAAAATTTCCAGCTAGATATTTTTAACACGTTTCTCCCAACAATCCTTGATTTATGAACTTTGTAGTTTTGCATATTGATATTTAGTCACCAGATTAATCTTTCCTGAAAATATCTTGAACACTGAATTAATCTCTTAGAAATAGCTTTAAATTCTGTGGATGGTGTAAGTTACAAAAGAAACTGTAGTGGATTCTGTGTGTTCAATTCCAGTTGGCTTTTACGATCTCCTTTTGCACTCAGTGGCCAGTTTGGATTAAAGTTCCAAATAATGTTAAAAGAAAAAAAAATCATTTACACTATTCCCCCCTGCTACTCATCTTTCCTACCAAAACACCTGGTAATAGATTAGAAATAAAAGAAATTTGAAAATTCAGTCTGACTGCACTTGTGATTGAGAAACAGAGCAGCTTTCTTCAGAAACATTCAAGAGAAACTCTTTTATTACACTCCGCAAATTGTTTTGCCCTTCATTTGGAGTAACTGTCAAGCTTTGTCAGCATGCATCAGAAAGACGGCTCATACCTTTTGCTCTTGACAAAAGGAGCTGAGGCAGAAGAGAAGACTTTCACAAAACATAAATCCAGATGACTGAATGATTTATTTATTTTTTTTTTTTAGAGTTTCTTGTATTTTTCTTGCTTAGTCAAACAGATGCTGCAGCATCTTCAGCACTTAGCAGTGAGAAAGCCCATGGATGACAGCGCTGACAGAACAAGCACTGCCCTGCTGCAGGCTCACCTTGGCAATCCCAAACCCTGGCCAGCTTTTTCAGCTGCAGTTGGAACAGTTTTCCAGTATCTAAGAGTCCATTTCAAAAAAATGGATCAGGTAAAAAATGCCCATTTGATTTTTTCTACTTTTATCAATCTACAGTGGAAATGGGTGCTACAAGAACAATTCACTCACTACTGCAGCTGGGAGGAGGATGAAGTACTTTCCCAAGCCCTAAAGCATCAGTTGATTGGGGAGCTAATAAACAGAAGAAAAATGACATGTCAGGAGAGAGAAGAGGGAGAGTGATCGGCTAGGGCTGATGCAAGTAGGAAATCAGCAAATACACTGGAGAGCTCGAACTCCTCCAAAACAGCCTACTTAACCAAAAACACAACTAGAACTTAACACTGGCAGCTGCACCATAACCACTGAATGCTGAAGTGCACAGGAGTTACTGGATGGTAACCCCCCTCCTCCCCAAATCCTCAGTGAAATTGGTGTGACAACACAGGAGAAGCTCCTCAACTAAAGGCAAGCAAAGCCAAAATGTTCCTGCTAGCTGGCCATCCTCCTTGAAGAAATGCAGGAGGTGTTCCCTAGCAAAGGAGATAACCGAAGAGCAGCTCTGAATTGGCAGACATAAGGGAGAAAGGTTTGTTTCAGCTCTGACAGCGTGCACCAAGACTCCATATCCACCAGTGGGGATGGGGACCCCATATGTCACCCACCAGCAAAGTCAGAAGCCACGAACTGAGCACTGCTATAAATGGTGTTTGTACATATGTACATACATATTGAGAGTTTATATATAAAATACAGTTATCTTAAGTAAAACTGTATATGGGACTAAGACAAGAAGGATTTGGGAAGCAAAAGTAAAGATTATTCAGACTTGAGCCATAACAAAAAGCAGAAACAAACAAACAAAAAAGACCTGTTTAATCTTAAATTAAATTCAGCCTTACATTAATATTCTGAGGATGAAAACCAGCAGGACCCAAAAAACAACTTAGCTGGACAACCTGAAAAAATGTACTTACTGGTTGGTATAGAAGTGGATACTCAAAAATGTTGAAAAGTTCATTCAATTCCTACCAAAACAGTATTAAGCTGTCCAACAACACACCTTGTGGCTTTTGCTGAGGTTGCCAAGACATCAAGTCATAAACCTAGCCCTGTCAAGCCTAAATCATGCAAGCAGCTGCAAGGGATCTAGTGCAGTGTAAAGCCTTGAAAGTTACACTCAAATATGAATTTAATTAAGAATATGCAAAAATAGAGAATGTGTCATTGTTTGTTCGGATGCATTTTTACAAACAGGATGCACATGTTACAAACAAGATGCACATCCTTACACAGAATGCACAGGATCGAGTGCACCCTCAGTAAGTTTGTGGGTGACACCAAGCTGGGGGGCAGTGTCAATCTGCCAGAGGGTAGGAAGGCCCTGCAGAGGGACCTGGAGAGGTTGGGTCAATGGGCAGAGGCCAGTGGGATGAGGTTCAACATGGCCAAGTGCCGGGTCCTGCACTTTGGCCACAACAACCCCATGCAGCGCTACAGGCTTGGGGCAGAGTGGCTGGAAAGCCGTGCAGAGGAAAAGGATCTGGGGGTGCTGATTGACGCTCACCTGAACATGAGCCAGCAGTGTACCTAGGTGGCCAAGAAGGCCAGCAGCATCCTGGCTTGTATCAGGAACAGTGCAGCCAGCAGGACCAGGGAGGTGATCGTCCCCCTGTACTCAGCTCTGGACCTAGTGCTTAGGAACATGGTTTACTGGGTGATATTGGTAGTGTGGTGATGGTCGGACCAGATGACCTTGGAGGTCTTTTCCAACCTTAATGCTTCTGTGATTCCATGACATTCTTTTCATTCATTTTTTTTTCTTCCCTTCCCCTTTCTTTTTTTTTTTTTTAAGTATCAAAGTGTTAGTTCCAAATGGTTCCAAAACTAAGAACATAAACATAAAATAAAAATCACGTTCCAAAATGTTTCATAACACTTTAATTTTAAACTTCTTCATGGTAGAGATTTTCAAGTAGCTCTTCTTTCTTACCACAAACCCTGTAGGTTTTATGCATGAAATGATATAACCCAAAACCTACACCCTGTAAATTTATAAAACACTTTACGCATGTTTGCTATTTCTGTTGCCAGTCTGGCTTTCTGTGTTAAACATGAGGCCAGGTACAAGTGAAATGCACACAAATGTATTTCCATATATTACATAGCACTATGACTTATCTTTGCCTTTAACATTGAGAAAAAGGGAAGGAAGTTAAAGTTCCTGCTGTCCCTGAGAAAATCCATACCTCTGAGACATCATTTGTTTCCTGATTGCATGACCAGGCATAGAATCATCTCTGAATAATCACACATGATTTTAAACTCGTATTATTGGAATGATTTGCTTACATGATTGAAAATTTCTTTCTTAGAACATGTGGAACACTAAAATTGAGTCGTTAAAATTTTTTTTTTTTTTGTTTTTTGGTTTTGTTTTTTTTTTTTCAGTATTCAGAAGCCCTGTGATAATGTATGAAGAACTAATGGTAACACGAGCAATGAGCAAGTGCTATTTTTTATTGTTTTCTGAATATTTTGGAACAAAACAAATATTGTCCTTGGTCACGCACTTTCTTTTTATTTATTTTTCACCTCTCAATTTTTAATGGCTATCTTTATACCAGTGAATTAAACAGTGCACTACAGCCTAGGCTCAGGCACCAAAACCCTCTCGCCTGCATCATTAAGCTGTTAAAAGTGTACCTGGCATGCTCTCAAATCAAAGTCTGCTAACTCTCACCCCCAAAATCACCAGGAATGATGTGAAAGTAAAGTCACTCAGGGGTTGTTTCCAATAAGTAACTCCCACTTGTCCCCCCATTTTGAAGACTAAAGAGAACACAATATGGATACATTCAGATCAGGTCATGAGCTTCACAAACAGAAGAGGCCCTAGACGATTTGCTCTATAACCAGAGATGTAATCAGCTCACTGCAATTCAACTACGTTCACAGGTCCATTTTTATGCACAGGAGCACCCAGGCATGTGCTTGAAGTTAAGCATGATTCCCAGGCAATGCACAGGACAAGGGGGAATGGTTTTGAACTAAAAGAGGGGAGATTTAGATTAGATATTAGAAAGAAATTCTTTACTCAGAGGGTGTAACAGGTTGCCCAGAGAAGTTGTGGATGCCCCATCCCTGGAGGTGTTCAAGACCAGATTAGATGAGGCCCTGGGCAACATGATCTAGCAGTTGGCATCTCTACCCGTGGCATGGGGGTTGGAACTGGATGGTCTTTAAGGTCCCTTCCAACCTAAGCCATTCTACGATTCTGTGATTCATTTCTTTAAACATTTTCTAGAATAGGCATTCTTTAATTGAGGCTTCAATGTTTCTCCTAAATTAATCATGAGTTTCTTTTTCCTTTTTTTTTTTAATTAAAGATTCATTCTCATGTCAACCCTGCAATGCAGCATCTAAAAATAAGCTTAAGAAAAATTTATGTGGCAAAATGGATTTAAAACTGTGTAAATGGGAAAGATCTACCTATTTTGGAAATGAAGTGTTGGTCAATAACTTGTGACTAACACTGGCTGCTAAAAACGTAACACAAATAGGAAAAGTTTGATATTAGAAAAGGAAAAAAGAAAAAAAAAAGCTTGATTTCCCCAAAAAAGGAAGAGGGAAAGAAGGTCAATTTTACTGATAAACTGAAATTATCACCCCGTTTACATATTATTTCAGAAACCTAATATCTCAGCAGCCCAGAAATTATGTTTCTTCAAATCGACCCCTGAAAGTCTGATCTCTGAGAAAACCCTCAAGCAGATAGCTGGTTAAGCAGTCTACAAATGTCTGAAGGGTCCCATCCAAAAGTTTTCTGAACAAGAAACATGCCTATTTTACAACCAGCTTTCTGAGAAGAAATGCCTCTCTAGCACTACAATGTTTAACGTGTGGTTGGCATGGTCTGTGCTCTACAAATGACTCCAACCACAATCTTACAATGATTGCACAGAGAAGCCTGGGACTGTCAAAGACTCAGAAGTACTTAGAAGAACTGTAGCCAAAAAGCAGAAGCAAATGTCAGGAACTGCTCTGAGAAAGGAAAAGTCAGAAGGCAGAAAATTCACATTAAGCACGCATATTTGGGGTACTGCTCTTCCTTTCAAGTGACTTTTCCTTAATTTCTTGAAAACACTTAACATTTCCATTATATTTTTCACTAGAGGATCTGAAAGCACTCAACAGATATCAAGATCTCTCAGCAGTAGATGATTAGTACGGGGCGATAAAAACTGAACAAACTAGAGAGCTAATACCAAAGGTCTGGCTGTGACACAGGTGATGCCAGAGCACCCAAAATGCTGACTGCATTCCCACCGCATGCTCACAATCCATACATAATACTGTCACTTTCTTCCTTCTCCCACAGACTTTCTTTCACACTGAGCAAGTATTTTGCTTTGTGGCAATTCCATGGCTCATCAGGAAAGAGACGATAAAGCTAACAATACATTAAAGGTATCAAAGTCTGGCACACTGATCAGAACAGGATTAACAAAAAACCGCATGCATAAATTGACTATTAATTCTCTGCCTTAGGAGACCAAGATACTATTTCAGTTTCAGATGTATTTCAAGTTTAAGTTACGATCATTTGGCACAAAACTCTCCTGAGATTTCTTCTGCATTAATTTTCTATGATTTTTCACAGCAACCTGCAAGAAAGAGCCAACTCTGTTAACCTGGGCTATGCAAATCTGCTGCCACTTTTATTTTACTGCAAGACACAAAGCAAATATATTAAAGCTAATCCAACTCAGTCATTTCCATCAGTGTCTGTGCTAGGTAACCGTAAGTATACTAACTGATTAATGGCAGCCATTTAAAGAGAGTTTATTCACAGCTGTTTTGTTTGTTTGTTCAATCCTCTTTTGGTAGAGCTATCATTCCGTTATCCACAGCCTAAATCTTGTATCATAGAAAACCTTTTTATTTTGCACTGAGTGGCAAATTACCTTTTGAATTATCATTACTGAACAAAGGTATGCCCCCAAGCCCTTTTAGTTATGGACTACTTAACAGATTTGCCAAATGACAAAGAAATTAAAAAAGCAAACTCCTAGTAAGGACTCTAGTTCAGATGCCTCTAGTTCATATGCCTCAATGCATAAGACACCTGTACTTTTGCTCAATGTTAGTTACCAGGATTACAAGATTACCTACAAACACTTCTAAGGAAGGCAGAAATTGCTGCAGAGCTCCATAAATACATGGCAAATACTGTCGCTATACATTTTACATGATTTTCCTAAATGCGTAAAGCAACTACTGCAAAGAATAGCAATTTTAAGACTTTGTGCCTAATATATAACTGTCCATCACCTGTGATACTCTTATAAACTGCTTAATCTCTTCTCCTGTATTTGTCATGAGGTTTTGCCACAAAGCTTCTCAATTCTCTTCTGCTCCTGCAATTACTTTTGTCAAGTATTTTCATACTACTCAGTATTTCTCCAGTTTGTGAGATTATTTAAATCAATCTATTTTAAACTTTCATTGTACAATTCTGGCAGTAAGCACAAGTACTCAAAAACTATCTTCAGAGTTCAAATCATCTTTTTCATAGACCAGAAAATACAATTGCTGGATTTAGGTTTATTTATTTGCTTATCAGACATATCAGACTGTTCCAAGCAACACTGACTTGCTTGATTCTTCCCCAAAAAACATACACAAAAAGAGGTGTTATATGGTTTGTTTGTTTGCTTTTTTAAATCAGAGTTGAACAGAATTAGTCAAATAGACCACGACTCTAGCTCTTCTACACAGCTACATTTTCCTTTGTTTTTGGAAGAAGCGTAATGCTGTGCAGTATGACAATACATAACTGACATTGATACTTTCCAGTAAGGATATCAATCTTACTAGGCCATCTGCATCCTGGGCTGCATTAAAAGAGGGGTGTCCAGCAGGTCAAGGGAGGGGATTGTCCCCCTCTGCTCTGCCCTGGTGAGGCCCCACTTGGAATGCTGCGTCCAGGTCTGGAGCCCCCAGCACAGGAAGGACATGGATCTGGAGTAGGTCCAGAGGAGGACCACGAAGTTGGTCAGAGGGCTGGAGCACCTCTCCTATGAAGATAGGCCGAGGGAGTTGGGGTTGTTCAGCCTGGAGAAGAGAAGGCTCTGGGGAGACCTCACTGCAGATTTTTAATACTGAAAGGGGGCTTATAAAAAAGATGGGGAGCAACTTTTTGCTTGGACAGATAATGATAGGACAAAGGGGAATGGTTCTGAACTAAAAGAAGGGAGATTTAGATTAGAGGTTAGGAGGAAATTCTTCATTCAGAGGGTGGTGAGGCACTGGAACAGGTTGCCCAGAGGGGCTGTAGATGCCCCATCCCTGGAGGTGTTCAAGACCAGGTTGGATGAGGCCCTGGGCAACCTGATCTAGCTGTTGACATCCCTGCTTATGGCAGGAGGGTTTGAACTGCATGATCTTTAAGGTCCCTTCCAACCCAAGCAGTTCAATGATTCTGTGATTATGAAAACAACAATTTTTGCTTACTCATAAGGAAACAGTCTTGCTACAGGCACAAGTGTTATACGGCAAATTTAGTGACAATGTACATTATTATTATACAAGACTTCTAATTATATAAATCAAGCATTTAAAAAAATACATTCTTACATCTGTACTTCTCTTCCAGAAGCCCCTTAGAAAGAGACATCAAGCCAATTTTCAAGGACTGCACTCGGATTTTTCCAGTTCGGCCACTGAAATTATAAAGATAGGACAATGTAATACAGTGTTGCTTTTTTTTATTATTTATTTCATTTCAACATAAGTCTATTCAAAATGCAAAGTTATTGGTGAGTTCTACTTCATACGTCAAAACAAATTAACACTGCAAGTCACATTAAGAATGCTTCCCTTACAAAAAACTTAACTTGCCTACTAAATGGTTTACATGTCAAAACAGTTCAAGTTCATATTACTCTAAAAGGGCTGACATTTAGCTCTTGTAAAACACACAACATGATTTAAGAATGTGATATTCACAGAAATAATGCACATGAGCATGCACCAAGAAACCCATTAGGAAACAGGGACTACAATATAAAACCAAGTTTTCATGTCAAAGGAATTTATTCCACTTCCTTTTTTCCTTCTATGTTTAAAACGTTCTGATATACATGTGCTCCAGCAAACAAACAGCCAACCACATGCAGTAATTAGGTGATGTGGAGTTGTTCTAAGGAACATGATTTCAGGGTCATCTTGTCCAACATGAAAAAAAATCCGCAAACCTCCAGAAACATTAATCAAACCTTAAGCAAACTTGAGAACAGGTAAATGGCTATCAAAGCAAGAGATTTTAAACCTGCAAGAAACACTGTTCAAACAGATATGAAAGCAATAAAACTGGGGCATACGGAATGGGACAATTTTAAATTTCAAGATCAGTGCAAGAAGCATACTTGAGATGTAATGATTTCTGTTTTCAAAGCCCAGAAAACACCACACAATTTATCTTCAGATAAGACGTAGCAAACAAGTCATGAAAACAGTAGTTAAATTGTATACGTTTGTACACAACCCCCTGCATTTAAGGTTAGCTGTGTCTTTCTCCAGCAAGTAAGATAATACTAAAATTAATATCACCCCAAACATTAGTTTGGTCCTTTTTGTCATGCAAAGTGATATATCCTTTAATTAATTCTGGAGTGGTTATTAGATATCTCTTTCTGTCCTCCCCATTCAACATATGTTCTGCTGTCTGATTTACTTCACAAATGCTGCACTGAATACAAAATTATTAATCTATTCCTGGGCTCTCCGTAAATTACCTAACCGCCTTACAAATATTAATGCATTTGTCTTCACAACCATCACCTAGTCTTGTGAGACTAGACGGTATTATCTTCTCTATTCCACAAGTTGGAACAGAAGTACAGAGAAATTATTGCCAAATTAATCAAAAGTGCCCATTACTTTTACTGCCTAGCTTGAAAATCGGGACCCAATTTTCCAGAACGTTATAAAAGTGCCACCTATTTTATACATTCAAGCTTAGCTTCAAATTACCTCTTTCAATCACAGACAAGACATCATTCTGGCATACCCTAACTCGTTAATGGTTCATTTCGCAACCTTGATAATGTTCTTTCACTATTCTTTCCTGTGTATGGCTGTCTGTGCTTTAACTTTGTATTCAAAAGAAAAGCAAAGCAGAACATTTATTTGGGTTTGACTTAACTCAGGACTGACTAGAGTATTTGTTTATCAAAGGTAGAAGCTCAGGAGAACTCTGCAGCTTAAAGGTCAAGGCATATATGCCGAGGCTTCAAACTTCTCCAGATTTCAGCAGGTTGTTAAAGTGACTGAAAAAAAATGCATAAAAAGCATTTCCTTGATAAACTATAAACAGAATTCAAAAGCCTGAATTATTACATTTTGTTGAAGAGCAGCATGTTTTCCCATAGCCTTTTTCTTGGAAACAACTAAATATTAGGACTGAAATCCTATATACAGCAAAACAAAAATAAACACCCACAAAAATCATTCCCCCCCCACCCCACCCCCAAAAAATAAATAATATATATATATAGAAAAAAAGCTCCCAACAAATCTACAGACTTTGTAGCACTGACACTTCAAATTCAGTGATTTAAGTTTTTCCAGCTTACAGAGCCACAAAATCACTGATGAACCTCTGGACGTCATCTGTTTTGATACCCCTGCTCAGAGCAGACTAGGGTAGAGCAAGTTGCTCAGGACCATGTCCCAGTTGGATTTTGAATATCTTCAAGGATGTAGACCCTAACATCTGTCTGGGCAACCTGTGCCACTGTTTGATCACCCTCAAAATAAAAAAGTATTTTTCTTATATGTTTAAGCAGAGTCTGTTTCAGCCTGTGCCCACTGCCTCCTGTTCTGTCACTGGGCTCCACTGAGAAAAGCCTGGCTTTACCTTCTCCACTGCCCCCAGCAGGTATTTCTGCACACAGACGAGATCCCCCTGAGTCTTTTCTCTAGACCAAACAGTCACAGCTCTCAGCCTCTCCTCATACATCAGGTATTCCTAGTCCTTAATCATTCTCACGGTCCTTTCAACAGACTCTCTCCAGTATGTCCATGTCTCTTTTACTGGGGAGCCCAGAGGTGGATCCAGCACTCCACACATGGCCTTACGAGTGCTGAGAGGAAGGATCACCTCCTTCTACCTGCTGGCAACACCCTTCCTAATGCAGTCCAGGAGCCTGGTGGCCTTGGCCACAAGCACATGTTGCTGGCTCATGTTCAACTTAGTGTCCACCAGGACCTCAAAGGCCTTTTTTGCAAAGCTCCTTTCCAGACAGACGTCCTCAAGCCAGTACCGGTGCATGGGGTTATTCCTTCCCAAGGGGAAGCATGATATTTACGTTAGTTGAACTTGGCCCATTTCTTCAGCCTGTCAAGGTCTCTCTGAATCCCACAACTGTCTAGTTGTACTGTGTATACAAATATCTAAAAATCAAGCCCTTACAGTCAAACGGTTTAGGAAAGTTTAAAGCTTGAATTCATACAAAATTTATTGGTTGAGTATTAAATGTCTATACACTATTCAGATACACTTTATAGCAATACAAGCATGCTTGTCATTGCAAAGTCAATTGGTAAGACCACTTTAGCAGCTCAGATATTTTTCACTCTGATCCTGGTGAAGGAAAATCCAAACCATTATACATTTATTAACTGGTCAGAGCAAGTTGCCCATTCTCAGTCAATACAATAATGACAGGCAGTATAAAAATGGGACATTATTGACCTCTGACCTGTCTTCAGGTAAAAATGGGAAAAATATTATAGCTGTTTGTCACAAGCACCGTTCATGTTTACTAAAGCCCCTTCATCCCTCTGGATGTATCAGCTCTCCAGCCTCAGTCAATGGATTCATTGCCCTTATAGTGCAACAGTGCCATTCCTTTTCCTCAAACAAACTGGAATTTTTATTTATTTATTTTTAGTGGGAAAAGGGAGTGGTAAGAGACAAGAAGAAGGAGGGAATAATAATAAAAAAGTCCTCTTTTTCTAGGTGATTCTATTGAATGTACATGTGTATGAGGCAGGCTCTGGGCTATGTGTCAGGTATGATCCCCATTTTGCACCTTCATTTCATGTAAGGAGCTGGCAGAGAACCCAGAATTAACTCAACTTTTAAACCTGCCAAAATTTGCATTAAAAAAAAAAAAGTTATACATAATTTCTGTCCAGGTAGGAGGAAGAGTGCCTTGAAGGCATATACCACAGAGAGGACTAGCTTAGTGAGGAATCAGGTAACTGTATCCTTTGGCCAAGGAAAAGAGGTTATGGTCAGGAGCATGGGAGGGTGCCATGCTGCACAGGTGGAGGCTGGAGAAAGCGGAGCACAATTAACAACCAACTTTGTTGCATGGTTTGGACTCTCCACCCAAGCACAAACCAACCATTCAGCTGTTTCAGAGATCCCACACAGCTGCACATAATATTAAGGAACTGCTTTATACAACAAAAAAAGTCTCTTACTATCTTAAATACCATACGCAAATGAGTTTTAAAAAGGGTGAGCAAAAAATGGCTAGTGTTAGAAGAGAAAGGGAGAATGCCTTTACCCTATGTCTTAGTTCAGAAGATACTGGAGTTAGAGGATACAGAAGAGGAAATAGGGGAAGAATAGGTAACAAAAATAACAGAAGCAATAGTCCCATGAAAATCTGAGATATGAAGCACAGCTTGCCATTTCCTTTGCTGAAACTATAAGCAATTGCACTTTACAAAGAACTGAACAACTTACTATACAGGGCATATAATCCCAGCCTCCCTACATGGGGCACAAGCTGTGTGAAGCACTTGGGAATCACACAATATGGTTCAGCTCTACTCAGCCAGAAGAACATCTCAGCTGCTAAACAGCATACTGCTAAAATCCTAAAAGTACCCTTTTTTTTTTTCCTCAAAAACCTACGAAATTCAGTAACAGACATTAATGCGGGGTTAAAATGACCTGGAGGAATGTCTTTCCAGGAAAATGAGTTTTGCAAACTCTCCAAAAACTTTCCATAAATA
Source organism: Anser cygnoides (assembly GCF_040182565.1). Classification (NCBI taxonomy): domain Eukaryota; kingdom Metazoa; phylum Chordata; class Aves; order Anseriformes; family Anatidae; genus Anser; species Anser cygnoides. The sequence goes on along the minus strand of NC_089875.1, from coordinate 51,110,216 downwards.
TGCCATAAATATTTCCATAAATACACAGACTTTATTCCTTTCTCTAAACAACATCCTAACTCACTGTTTTATACTGCTTTTCAGCAGCACTGGAGAAAAACAACTGAAACTTCTCTGACAGGCAAATGCAGTCTACACCATGGTAAAAACAGAGGTCTGTGAAATCCGTAATTTATAAGCATATTACTCAGGATATAATTAATGTTATTCTGTTGAATATAAGAGTACCAGACCTTTGTTACCAACAATGGTATGCAAGTATTCTGTAACATTGTGATGGTATAGCCAGACATTAAAACATTAGCACTTTACGTAAGTATGGAACCAATGTGAACAAAGGGGCAAACAATGATAGGGATAGTTGCACACAGGAGGCATCCAGATGACAAAAGCATTGCCAGACAGAGGATAAGATTAAGTATAAGAGATTGCAAACAGGAATACACAATAAGGACTGAGCAGGTCTCTCATCCATATCCTCAGTTTTCACAAGTCTGGGTTTTGCTGAACTTAACATGCAGGTAAGGCCCGGGATATTAACTCACCACAGTGTTAGAATTTGTTACAATATACCTACATTAAGTTGGTATATTAGTGCAACAGTAGATAACGGTTGTAATGCTTCAGGGCAAGACTGGACCATAGAGAACGATCATTGAAAACAGCCTTGATGACATAGAAAAGGTTAGTAGCATATGTGCTATACCATAGTTACCCTTCCTATCAAATGTATCCTAACATCACAAAAATCAAGAAAATTTAGAAGCTGAAATAGAAGAACTCAGATAAGCATTGCAAGAGGTTAAAAGAACAATGCATATAGAAGTTTCTTTATGGACACTGGGTAATTCTCATCGAAATGAGTCATCACCTGCAATTAGTACATGTACTATATCTTATATATGACAGACTTTAAAATAACTGAAACAACTAATTTCAAGGGGTGTTAAATTATCCCATTAGTACTGAAAGTTATCAGTCCATTTTTATTGGACATTTTAGAAAATTTGACAGTATATAGTCCAGAACAATAACCACTAGCGATAGCTTCTGGATAATTTAAACATAGGTCTGGACAGATGAGTTAATTGAGCAACCAATTTATTTCATGGCTCATATTGGAAAAAAGCAAAGCACTTATTTTTACCTTTATTAATATATATATATATATATATATATATATATATGTACTAATCAACCCAGAGAGCTTTAAGATCGCAAAACATTTTATTGGGCAGATGTTGCTTTCTGGAACAACCTTTGAGTCCTTGAGGAAGTAAAAGTCACTGAGTAAATTTATGTGTGTATCTCCTCTACTGTGCTTGAAGAATGAATCATTCCTGATGTGTCAGAAAATACCAGAACACAACAGGCTTGTCTACTATTTCTAAAAATAAATTGGCTCTTTTTAAGGGACAAAGACATCTGTAGGTAAGTCTGAAGAATTTCCTACTTTGTCATTAATCTGTGAATCGGTAATTAAATCTCAGGTTAATAGCATGCAACTAACAGATGCTTTTTGCAGGCAGTTTAATGATTTGAGACATTGTATACATATAACACCAATGCAATAAACAACAGAAATGCCAAGAGACAAATTAGTTCTTTCCTAAAGGCCAATAAAAAAAAAAAAAAAGGCAGTTTAAAATTGGTGCGTGTTCTTTCAGCATTTCTTTTTTTTTTTCTTGAATGGATTTGATAGGGAAGCAAGGAAACATACTGTAAAAGGTAATTTTATCACAGAAAGCCTTCATCTTCCGTTTTTCAAAGTTTGAATGAAGATTGAAGTCTTTCATCAGCTTGAAGAATTAACTACACTAATGCATTCAACTTAATAATCAAGGGGAAATGGGAGCAACAGGAAACATTATTGAAAGAAAAAGGTTTGTTGCTTACTGTATGCATTTTAAAAATGAACTGATTGAACAACAGATTTCTAACTGAAGTTAGGAAGCAAAGGTAAACTGAAGAAAAAAATAATGGATAAGTGATCAGTTCGAGAAACAAAAATAGTAACTACTACAAATAAAGCTTTGCTCTCAGGACGGTGTAAGAAATACCTAATTTCAAGCCAATGCACTTTACAGAGTCAAAGTTATCAAAAAATATGACTTTTTAGAAAAGAACTTTTTAAGGTTGCATCATTATCTTTTTCATCATAAACACTTCCTCCAGAGACTAACTCAGAAAAATACGTACAACAGTCCCATAGGGCTAGCATTTTGAGTATGTGACATGTACTAACCTTACCAACTCTGTTTCTATGGTATATACTGTGTTAATGCACCATTAAATTTCTGGGGTTCGTACCATGAATAGAAGCTTGTTACTTACCTATCATATACATTGAGCAGCCAGTTAAGACACATGTCTACACAGAGAGGAACATTAACCATATCTTTGTGTTTCTCTTCAAGTCCACTGTAGATGGTAGTGAGACAGCTGATCACTTCTTGGACGCCAATGAGCTGGTCATTTTGACCCAATTTGTGCTGTTTGAAAACTTCACTTGTTGTATTCAGGTCCAACAGGTCCACTAACAACAGATAGTTAAAGGGGAAAAAAAAGCATGAATACAGAAGCCTGAGCGTAGCGTTCACAGTAATTGTTCACATGCATAGTGTAGTAAACACTGCAGACATTTAGCCAAGAAGTAGCTTTCATTTAGTAAAATTATAGTGAAAAAACATTCTGTTAGAAGTCAACAGCATTTTGATACTATATGTTTAAAAAATGAATCAACAAGAATACCACAATGACACTGCACAGCTCAGCAGAACATTAAAAAACTGAAGTCATCGGTATAATTAGAGGATCCTAACTTCAGATGTGCACACATTGGGAGCCCACTAGACTCCACTAGACTTAGAGAATTCTCTGCATTTACCATAAAGCAGAATCACATTAAATGACTATCACTTTTGATTAAACGTAAAGCAAATCATTTTCTTAGGAAGAAATGTTCCCTAAAATGCAGTAGGAATGTGCTGAGGCCTGATCAAATGAACAGCAGTGGCTAAATGAAGACTTGAAAGAAAGCACAGAGAAGGAACACAGTGAAATTTCTTCTCATTTTCCAGAAGACTAAGTGATATGTTTTCACAAAATATATTTCCATCTCCTTATTACAGCATACTTTCCATAGCAACTGCTAGGGACATTTTACAGGTGATGAGTTTTTTGCCTCAAAATCCACATGGAAATGTGAGATTGTGAAAATCTGGTTTTGGCACTGTGAAAATAAAAAGCTGTCAATGAGCAATTCTAATTCCTTCTGCAAAACAATGTGGAAAAAAAAATTATTTTGGTGTAAAAGAAGGAAAAATAATGTAAGTTGAAGGGTAGTAAAATCTCAGTGTTGCTTTTTATTTTTTTGACATAAGTGAGGACTTTAGCAAAAGAAACAAACAAAAGTTCATATATATATATATCAGCATGCTTTCTGGAACACAGAATAAGAAGTATATTCTGAGTTCATAAGGAGCTGTTTCTGGAGAGACAGGAATGCATTTACACAATAAATGACATATAAATGTCATTTCTCAAATGAAATGAAACATGACAATCTCAGATGTGTTGTAAATTGCTCTGCGCCAACAGCGTTTAATAATGACCCCAGAAGGGCAGCCTGTGCAAATCAGGTAAGTCAAGCTTGGACCGAAAAATACGTGCAAACTGAAAAAAAGCAGAAGCAAGCTAACACTAACTACGAGGAGCAATTCTGCCAAGAATTCACTGAGCATCTACCAAAAAGATAAGGTTATAGGCCAAAAGAAGGTTACATTCCCAGTCCTACTTCCTCTACCTACCTTTCCTAATGTCACTATAAAATGAGTGACAGTACCTCATCTTCCTCTCATTGACAACTATAGATTCTACTCTGACTTTGCAGCATCAGACTTGCGGAGGATGGACGTCTGTTTGCTGTTTATATCATTCTTTTTTTAGCTCATCTCCTGGGTTTGATCTGCTGGGTTAAGATGTCATATTCACATTTCTGCCAAAGGAACTGGGAAAGGCACCTTCAGTATTTTCATACTAAAAGGAAACTCTGCTGGTGTACTAATGCAAATTAAGCAAAATTAATGCTTTTGGATGACACCATTCATGGAGAACAACCAGAAGAAAATACGACTATCCCTGCTTACTTCAGCACTCACCTGGCCAAATGAACTTTGGGTACAGACAGCTACCCTGCGGCGAGCAGTAAGGGCTACACACTAGCAGAGCCCCTGAATTGGTCTGATGTAAAGAGGGGTTACTTTCTCATTACATTTCAATTTCTAAAAGTTCTAAAATAAACAGTGTTTATGCAGATGGGAAAACGCTAACTTGAGACTTACATGCCATTGCTGGCACGAAGCCAACTGTACACACAGCTTTTAGCACCTTTTTGTAGTACTGTTGTACCTGCTCAAACGTTGGTTTGAGTTGGTGCGGAACGACCAACAATCCTGTTAAGCAACAAATAGCCGTAAAGGTTACGTCTTTCCTTTCTGCAATGTGGAGACTTTCCCAAAGGAAAACGGGAAACAGAAACCCCATCATTCAGCACGGTTTGAGCACGACAAACTCAGAAGCAACTAATGACACGCAGCTGCCAGTGGCAAATTTGAAGCTGCTGTAACCCCACAGAAAACAGAGAGGCATTGCTGTGAAACTTTTGTATTAGTAAAACCCTGTTAATGAGAGTTCCTGCAAAAGATTGGCTGGCTGAGGGAAGTCTACACAACTCTCTCTTTCAGTCCAGTGTGCTTTGCTGTTCCTTCCTTAGCCCTGTGCAGTTGATGTTCCTACCGGCATTGTTAAGCTTTAAATCACCTAGAGGAGCTCAGTGACAGCATTCTGAATATACATGGTGGTTTTGTTCCCTCTTTCCTTTCCAATAGTACACTTCAGTATCTGGTGCAAAATCATTTTTTGACAATGATCTGAAGTCTGCTGAACAAAAATAAAATATTGTCAAGGCCTGGTGCTACATAGCTGTTCTGTACAACTGCAGCACAGGCTATTCTCTCAGGCCCCATTCTTATTGCGTCACAGTGGGAAAGTGCTGTATGTCTGCCCCACATAACATGAGAGACTAAGAATTTGTTCTTTCCAACCTGCTACCTTTCTCAGCTTCCTACTAACTAAACGCACATAGGTATGTACACAAATACACTAGTCTCTGCAAGAATCTGATGTTCCAAAACCAGAGTAAGATGAAATATGACTCTACTTGCGTACTTTTAAAGGGGCAGGAGGGAAGAAGAGCATCCCCAAAACACTTAGTTAAGAGCAAAAAAATAAAAGAGAGACTTTGCATCAATGAAGTTTTCCAAAGCACAGTTGTCAAATTACTTACTTCTGAATCTGCTCGTATAGTACTAACACTGTGTTGCAAGTCCTCACTGCAAAGTCAAAATCCATCACGTGCAAGTGGTACTGTGCATGCCTCTTCAGCTGTGCCCTTGGAGCTCTCACCAAAAGACCTTTTCAGCTACACACACACCGGCTGTGACAGCAATTTGTCATGTTCTACATTTTACAATGACCTCATTTTCTAGTGATTTGTTTTGACATTTTCACTGCCTTAGCTCATAAGCCTTTCTGAGGCATTATGCATCCAAACACCTTTAAAAATCAACAGTTAAAATTATGGGAAATAAAATGGAAGACTAAAGTAACTCAGACCAGAGAATGAATGGCAGGGAGCACAGAAGATGACTCTGTCCCTACCTTAAAAGAAAGCCACTGACAAAAAAAAAGTTAAGAAAAGAATACTAGATGGTGCTTAATCACTCTCCCCTTCCTCAGAGAGGTGTTAGCACAGGCTGTGTTTTGGTCATCCCAGCAGCCATTCGTGTACCAGAAACAGGTCGAGAATCATCACAATTAAAGGGAATTTCACCTGTTCCTGGACAAGACATTATCTGGTAAGCAAACAATGAAAAAAGTAACATTTATTATATTTTTCAAGGTGGTCTTAGAATTCTGCCAGATATTAGCGAATGCCTGCTCAGAGACAAAAATCTTGTAGAATTTAGCTTTGTGGATAATCTATATTATCTTTCTTAAAAGCCCACATTGTTGTGCTCTCACAAATTAAACCGATGCTTTGTCAAATAGGCACACATAATAAAGATTTTTTTGGCTGTTGTGATGAGGGAAAGCAGGTTCTCAGTCTCCCTCTCATGAGACAGAGATGGAGCAAGCAAGCAGCTTCATAAATAACAAGGCAGACTGGATCTGTAGAGATGACAGTTTTACTCCTGGCACTTTTAAACCAGAATATTCTCTTTACCTTTTGCTGCTTCCCTCTTTCCACTTCCCTCTGAAGCTGGAGACAATATTCACTCTGATAGTAGGGCACTTTTGAAATCTATGAATGAGGAGAACTACCTATTGCAGTTATTACAGAAATTGGTATAATTTGCTGTATAAGCAAGGGCAGGAAGTATGTTCCTCCTCAAAGCATATTAGACATTAGGAAAGTGAAGTTTGTTCTATACAGGTGGCTAGAGCATCCATATGCCTGTCAGGAATAGGCAGCATGATTAGCGTCCATCATGTGCAGTCTGTTTTTTCACTTTTCTCTCTTGAGAGTAGCATGCCTAAGGAGACTTTTACTTTGCTTTCTTGCTCTGTTTTTGTTTTATAGGTATATGTTGATACATATTTTACGCCCTGCACACTGATATACAGAAATATGGTCTTGAAGGTCTTTTCCAACCTACAGAATTCTGTAACTCTATAGCTTTGGAAGGAACTGTACCTCTCACAAAGAGAAACTCTAGGCTGTGCCAAAGAAATACTGTTTTTCTTTCAATAACATCAGACGGTCTTTCAAAGGACAGGTTCTGTTTTTTCCCTGAAAGTAAGACATTGAATCCAATATCTCAAACTTGATAAGGAGGTGATTGGCGACAGCCAACATGGCTTCACTAAGGGCAAATTGTGCCTGACAAATTTGGTGGCCTTCTACAACATGGTTACAGCATTGGTGCATAAGGAAAGAGCAACTGATGTGATCTACCTGGACTTGTGCAAAACATATAACACTGTCCCATGTGACATCCTTGCTTCTAAATTGGAGAGACATGGATTTGATGGATGAACCACTCACTGGTTCCATCACAGGAACTGGCTGGATCATTGCATTCCAGTTGTGGTCAATGGCTCTATGTCCACGTGGAGATCAGTAACGAATGGCATTCCTCAGGGGTCGGTACTGGGACCAGTACCATTTAACATCTTTGTCAGCAATATGGACAGTGAATTGAGTGCACCTTCAGCAAGTTCGCCAATGACACCAACCTGCGTGGTGCAGTTGACAAGCTGGAGGGAAGGGATGCCATCCAGAGGGACCTGTACAGGCTTGAGAGGTGGGCAAGCGTGAACCTCCTGAAGTTCAACAAGGCCAAGTGCAAAGTCTTGCATCTGGGCTGGGGCAATCCCAAACACAAATACAGGCTGGGTGGAGAATGGATTGAGACCAGCCCTGATGAGAAGGACCTGAGGGTGTTGGTTGATGAGAAACTTGATATGAACCACCAGTGTGCACTTGCAGCCCAGAAAACCAACCGTTATCCTGGGCTGCATCAAAAGAAGCGTGGCCAGCAGAGCAAAGGAGGTGATTCTGCCCCTCTGCTCTGCTCTTGTGAGACCCCATCTGGAATGTTGTGTTCAGCTCTGGGGCCTCCAGCACAAGAAGGACATGGAAGTATTAGAATGAGTCCACGAGGATAAGAAGAGGGCTGGAGCACCTCTTCTGTGAAGGCAGGTTGAGAGGGTTGGGGTTGTTCACCCTGGAGAAATGAAGGCTCCAGGGACAACTTGTAACAGCCTTCCAGTACCTACAGGGGGCCTACCGGAAAGTTGGAGGGGGACTTTTTACAATTGCATGCATTGGTAGGACAAGGGGTAATGGCTTTAAATTTAAAGATGGTCTAGTGGGAAGTGTCCCTGCCCATGGCAGGGGGGTTGAACTAGATGATCTTTAAGGTACCTTCCAACCCAAACGATTCTCTGATTCTATAAAAAGTAGTTTAGACAACTGCACCTATTCAATAGACATCTATCCTTTCCTGCTGACACAATCTATCTACTCTTCAGAATAAACTGTGGCTGAATTACTAGATTACTTAAGAAAAGGGAAAAATGCCAACACAGGTCTGGGCAGAAGCATACGGACACTGATCCATATGAAATACATGCTTATTTCCTGTCTGAGACCCTTCCCTACATCCCTCAACATACATGTGCATAATATTATTGTTAATAAAAGCAGCTTGTTTTATTGTAGTACCTTTGTATGATTAAAATGTAGAGCGATACCAACTACCTATAACCAACTATACAGATCTGTACCTGTAACTTTGCACTTCAAGAGGCCTAAATTCTTCTTTAACTGGAGTTAACACATCAAGATACACTCATTGAGAGAGAAGATTCTTTTCAAAATTATATCAAGCAGTAGAAAACACTTCAAAAATTGGAATTTAATTCTCTAAAATATAAAATATCTGATTTCATGTCAAAAGACTAGATTGTATCACCTTGTATGAGGAACAGAATGCAATAGGCAGAGGTTCAGTATTGATCTGCCTATAACTTCTCAAAATATTATCAATGGGAATTCCATTTCACCCCATGCCATTTACCTTCTGCAGCCCTTCTTTTCAGTCAATGATTGTATTTATTTGTGACAACAATACCTATTATTGGGAATTCTTCCTGCCATTTTGTTGGCTGACAATCTGTCAAGGATGTATCTGGCCCCTTGTTAAATGTGAATCTCACAAAGTTCAAGCTGACCCTCCCTTTCCCAAGTACTGTAGAGAAACAATCTGTCTCAAAGGCAAAACTCACAGCACAGTGCTTTCTGCAGTCGCCGGATTTTGATAGCTGTACGGTAGGCAGAGAAGCGTACGTTGTTCAAGTCAGCTGAAAGAGCAGAACAGAAATGTGAGCAGTCCTAAAAAGAAAGTCTGTAAGTTTCCGTCATATATAAGTTTTCACAGTGTTACATACTGAAAAAAGCCTGATATCCCTTATTTTTCTCTGCAATGAATATCATATATCAGAACAAACAAAAACAATTGACAAGTTATTGTTAAAAAAAAAAATCCACCTGCAGGGAAGGTCTCGTGGTTCTGACAGTGCAGGGCCTTCAGAGATTGGCACATCAGAAATCCTGACACCATCTTGGCACACATAGCACATATCCATATGACAGAGCTTTACACGTGTATTATGTAGCGTTGAATAGATTTCAGACGAGTGTTCAAATACAGTACATTTCTCAAATATTTTACATCTCAGACAGAGGTCAGCAAAGGTCACAGTAAAGGAGAAAAAATGGCTATTTAACCCATTATTTCTATGACATGACTTCGTTAACACTGCTTTGAAAGGAGCTGTCAAACAACCATAAGCTTTATTTTAGAAACTGATAGGTATGGTAATTTTCCCTCACTTAACTGTATTTTATCCCTCCACACCTCAGAAAGGGAGATTTCCCAGCAAATGCAGATGTTAGCAGGGCATGTTGAACTAGTTGTATCATAATATGGCCTAGCCTTCAATGATAGCATAGCTGGCTCTGATATATTACAAAAATCAGTTCACTCCAGACCGGTAGCCCACATCACTGGACAACCCCATGCAGAATTTATAGAAATAAATAGGATACTACATTAAAGCACAGAGTCAGAAAATATTTTTCAGAATTAAAATTACCAAAAGGCAATGGATGTGACATGATCAAGGCAGTAGGTTTTGTGCAAAGCATGTCTCATCACAGCAGACTGGGAAATGCCGTTACATACAGGTCATAACAACTCAGAGGTGGGTCAACAATCCAGGCTTTCATTCAGGGCACGAATATCATATAGTGCTTTGTTTTAAGAAATGTACTCACCTAAGGACTGGAAAAGGTCAGTCATTTTAGGATGATCCCAACAGGTTGTCTGTGTCTCATGACTACAAAGGAATGAGGTAATCAAAATTTCAGGTAACATATATACACACATGAAAAGGAAAAAAAAAAAGAAAAAAAAATATTCTGACTTTGCTTTCAAAAGGAAAGAAATCCATTGGCTCTTTCACTGGAAGACCTGATTTGTGCCACTCTTCTCCTTGATGTTTTTAGTCACAAACACAGACAATAGCCCATTCATATTTAATAACATTATATTTTTATTCTAAATGTGATCCTATCAGTTGAACTCTGAAGCTTTTACATTGAGAAGGTAAATATGCAAAACTTCCTGTCACTGTAGCACAATGAAAACATTTGTAAAACACACTTTGAAAATAAAAAACATTGAGATTTTACTTCAGACTCCACTACATACCTGAACATATCAGAATACATACAACAATTTTAAGTTCTACCTGCAACACATTTAATGGAAAGCTGACCACTTGTCTCACACTTTACTAGAGTATCTTAATTCAGGGGTTATGCTCTATGCTAGCACTCACAGAACAGAGATTGAATAGGCAGCATCAATTAACCCAGCGTTTAGTACTGCTGCTTTCATTCACCAAGGTTTCACGTATGCAGCCATAGGGGTCATAATGCATACTATCTCAGGCCTAATGAAATCTTGAATTTCATTCCACGTGCCACATTTTGCGTGTTTCTGAATATCAATTGTTGGAATGATTGCGCAGTCTTGCCTCGAAATATTTACACTTGAATTAGATTTCTGAGAAAATTAATTAGAGAAGTTGAGAGAAAAAGATCGTAGCACTCACTTTAAAAGTTAATAATGAAAATGAAAGTATGCCAGGTTAGCAGATTTAATAACAATGAGCACAGAACACAGCTTATTTCACCTTTGTTTCTACTTAAAGATTGTTAATGCACACATTTTTCACATACAGATGTAGTTGGTTGCACATAATGACATTACATGACACTTTTTCATTAAATGTAGTGGACTCATCTTCAGTTGGTACAAACGCCCGTGCATCTGTGGGTACACAATAATTTATCACCAACAGTTGTTGTTGTTGTTGTTGTTGTTTTTTCCTATTGAGGAACCAACCACGAATGCACTGTTTCATGTTAAGTGGTACAAAAGTGCCAAGTGCCAAGATAAAGGCAACCAACTGTCCAGCACTCTCACAAACCCTGGTATAGAACAAATTATAGTATATTAGAAATAGGAACAAATATAATATAATGGCTTTTAATGATCGACTTATTTAATAATCCCAAAACTAGTCCTGAAATTGCCAAATATCTGCAGTATCGTCTTAAGTGGCATGCCACTGTTACCATGTTAGCCATTTAAAATTGGTTTGTGTTGACAAAAGCCATTGCAACTGTCCACAGTAATTGATCCAATAAGTGATCAGTTTAATAAAGCTTGTGAGGAAATTGCTTTAATTCAACTCCTTTGATGAAGAGGGAAAAAGGGGGGGGGGGGGGGGGGGGAGGAAAAAAAAGTCCAAGATTGGTGATTTTACTGCCGACATCATAAGTGGAAAAAAAGTCTTGTAGTTCCTTAGGAAAGGCTTTTACCTATAAGACCTTCAAACTTCTTTGTTGAGAGTGAAGGTAAACAGCAGTACTGCAATTGATGTTTTATATATGTATACATAAAAATATATTTCACTTTTAAAAATGTTAACATATTAGTGTAAACAATGCATGTGCATAACGTGCAAAATCAAATCTTAAAAATTTTTATTCAGTTCTTTCACATGCCACCCATGGTAGCTACCTGCCACTGGGATTCTACGAGATGAGCATCATCTGATGGAACTGAAAAAAGGGGAGAGAGGCCAGGCTTGTTCACAATTCCCCAAGAGTCAGTACTACCTGATAGCTGCTAAACGACTACATGAGGGGAAGGTGATTGTGCCAGACTCATCCCAAAGCAACTAGAGAGAAAACATCCATGACAGCTGAGCAGTATCATACATGAATCCAGCAGAGAAGAGGCATGGGCTTACAGTGAGCGAATCACCGACTGAACAGCCTGTTCAGGTCAAAGGAGGCAGCAACACCACTGCTGCGGGCAGGGTCAGTACTTCCACTGAATCTATTCCATGGATTAGGCTTCATTTTCGAGGCACTAAAGCAAGACTACACAGGACAGGGCTGAGGGAAAAAAAATGTGACTGCAAATTACAAAAGAGCTATTAAAAAAAAAAAGGGGGGGGGGAGGGTTGGAATCAGTCTCTACAGTGACATCTTAATGCAAAGTTTTGTTTGATAACAGTTTCATAATATGCGGGGACTTCTATGTGCAGACAAATTGATTTTCAGAGGAAGAAAAAAATGGGTGTGCATCTAACCTTTCTATGCTACAAATAAAATTGTTAGACAAAGGAGTCATTTTATTAGGCGCTCTAAACTGGAGGCATGCAAGACAAAGTGCTTTCTCGTGATTTGGTTTGTAAAGCAGTTCTTTGAAAAAACATCCATCTTTCTCTGCTGTAGATACAGCAGCTTTCGTGTTACTAATGCAAGCAGATGAAGCCCTAAAGAACTTGTTTAGAAACTTTACAATACTGGGTGATCTGTAACAGATGAGACAGACTTGACTAGGGGAGATCTTTCTGATCAGGACCTTGTAGCTCTTTTTTATGCAAATGCATGACCTATCAATCTATTTAACCAAGTAACTAAGTACCTGCCTATCAGTTACCGACCAGAGAGTAAAAGCAGTGGTCCCTTGCTTCTCTGATACCTTGTTCAGTAAACACAAACAACATACATGAGACCTACAAGAACGAGAAAGTTCATAATAAACAAGATCATACATTTTTTATAGCTCTATTACACTGATGCATGAAAAGTATCATCCCTACAACAAAGGACCAGAAACAGCTAAAACTTGGTAAGCAACTAAATCAGTACTCACTTTTCTCAAAAAAAAAAGTGCTCTAATCATTTTCTGAAAATTTCCAAGCAAAACGGTTTTACTACATCACACAGAGAGCTCCAAGTGAATTCCTCTGGAGTCTGTTTAACTTCTGATATGTCCAGAAGGCAGTTAGTGAGAATTGGATGGATTGATTTCGCCACACAGAGAGTACAGGAAGTCTTCAGAAAATTCAGCCCTGTTAGCCTCTACAAAGACTGTGAAAAAATGATATTTTCTGTATTTTTCTACAGAAAAATACAATCTGTAACCCTCAGTGATGAAAAACTTAGCCTGCAGAGAAAGCTAATCAAAATCTAAATTTGGAATGATGCTGGGGGGGGGGGGGGGGGGGGGGAGACAGAATTCTACATGATAACTTGTCAAAATCCCTGAGAAAGTTCATCATTTTTAGTCATCTCGCTTAACTGAATAAAACTTGAAACAGGCATTTAAACAAGAGCAGATCAACCTACACACAGTCTTCCCTTGCTTTGCAAGTATCATGGCAGTTCTGTCCCAGGTTTCACCAACCAGCATTAAAATAGCAACCGCTTTTACTCTGGTCCTCATAGTTTAAAGTCTGATACTCCTCAACTTGCAGAATTAGTAAAGAATCTTCATATAATTGGAAGATTTGTTGTTGACCACTAGAAGGTAATCTTTGAACTAAAACTACCCAAGAAATTTCAGTCTAAAGGCCCAAGTTTTTTGCATAAAGAAGATACAGTAGAAATTATATTCATTTCATTGCCATCAGAACCCTGTTCACTTCAACAGCTTTTTAGAACCATTTACAAAACCACTGAATGCATTGCCAAGAATATTCCAATTAACGTACGCAAATAAATTCAAGGACAAACAAAATAAAAGGTCTGGTTTTGTTTAGATGTACCTATAATTTTACAATGGAAGTACTCTATCTCCATGATTTAAACCTGGTATGCAAATGTTCATATGCTCATTGTTCATTCTGGAGGGGAAGAAAAACTGCTTGTATGTGGGCAACTCATATTAAAACAAACAAACCAAAAAAACAAAATTTCTTTCCCTGTTCATTCTTTCTTAAGTCAACTGATCTGATTCATTACTCCAGTTCTAGTGATTTATGAGAACAATAGCGAAACAATGCTTGACAGTTGCAACCACACTAGTGTAAGTGTAGCACAACCATAGCTAGCATACACACTACAGAAACCAAGCAGAGGGTATGTCATGTGGCAGCATGCCTACATATTTGGTTCAGATTTACAGCCTGCAGTGACAACATGGCATGTATATGTACTGTTCTTTGCTTTATTATAATAAATTCATTCACTATTTTTTGTTAAGGAACATTTACAATATTTCCACTGCTCCTTTGGAAGAAAATCTCTTTATGTAGGTGGTCACTGATGTTTCTCTACTTATTCAAACTAAGACACAGTGAGATGACTGAAAACCATTTCAATACCAGAGAGCAGCATGACCAAGATGAGAATGTTAGGTGGCTGCTGCCATGACACCCACGCCAAGGAGCACCTTCTCTCCCGAGTACTCAACTTCAGGAGCTTGTAGAATAAGATGATATTTACTTCCAGTAAGAGTAAAAAACAACTGGGCTCATTAGCCATCTTGCATACAAATGGCAGTGCATGAAAAGGTCTTTCCAAGGTCTACAGGAGCTCAGGACATGAGGTTTCATTCTGCACACAGGGGTTGGTGTAAGAAGCCATTTCTGCTATGACAGAAGTGAGCTGGTTTACAGAACAGCAGCACAAGTGGTGGGACACGTTACGTCTTTCAACTTGGATCAGTCAGGAAAGAATTAGAAGTGTTTCACTGACTAAGCCACAAGATAATTCACTTAGTGTTATTTTTTGTTTAGTATCACAAGACTGAGTTACTCAGAATAAGAGAGTCTCAGGTCTCTTCAGCCAACACTTACCGACACAGGCAGATAGTGATAGGACAAGGGGGAATGGTTTCAAATTAAGAGGGGAGATTTAGATGAAATGTTAGGAGGAAATTTTTCACTCAGAGGGTGGTGAGGCCCTGGCACAGGTTGCTCAGAGAAGTTGTGGATGCCCCATCCCTGGAGGTGTTCAAGGCCTGGTTGGATGAGGCCTTGGGCAATAGGATCTAGTGGGTGACACCCCTGCCCATAGCAGGGGGGTTGGAACTAGGTGGTCTTTAAGGTCCCTTCCAACCCAAGCCATTCTGTGGTTCTATGAATACAAGCCACACGGCAAACCATACATCCATGAATAGATTGATGACAAAGCAATGTAATTTTAAAAGGCCTAAATGTATTTGTGTAATTTTAAATAACTAGAAAATAAACACTATAGCTATAATATTTCAATTTTTAAAAACCTACGTATTAATGAATTGCTCTAAAGCTTAAATGAGAAACATTTACCCTTACAATCTGCTTCTTATCCATTATATTTGCTGGCAGCTTTCTAATTATAATTGACAAAGATAATCCCTGTTAAAAACGCTCACTGACTGCAAATTCAGAGCTAACACGCAGTTAGCATTTAACTTATGATCTCTAGAAACAAGAGAACAATCCTCTTGAAATGAATGGAGCAAGTTGCACATCTCCATTTGTTTCAAGCTGTCTATGGACTTGAGAAAAAAAATCAATTCATTCTTTAACTTTTTGTCTACAAGAAAGTAAACTAGAGAGACAGCAGGCTTTTTACATAACTTCTTAGTCTGGACAAAGCCTGTATCTTTGTTGATAGTCACTGGCGAGCAAGACGAGCTGATAATAAAACTGTACTCTGGGATCCACGTTAAGAAGCTTTTTGCTCCTATAGCCATTTGCCCAAGACATTAACTGAAATCAGAACCTTTACTGATCACTAATGAACCTGTAGCACTCAGAGCTCTGACTCTGCTGCCCTTGCCGAGTTTCAAAAGGCAGAACAACATCCCTGCTTTATAAATGTCATGGTGTTTTATCCAGATACTGTATACTTCCTTTTTTTTTCCCTACTTTGTTTTTTTTAAGCCCATTAGAAAATACTGTTTTATGGTGAAAAAGAGTCTGCATAATGCATTGCAAGGGTAATGTATTTTAGAGGTTGACGGAGCAATTTATATGCAGATATTTTGAAATCTCTCCAGAGAAAATGTGCTACTGCACTTCTCTAATAGAAAATGAAGACCAGTGCAGCAAGTGGTAATTGAAGAAACTCTCAAAAACTGAAACTTGTATTAGCTCTTTCTGCAAATTAGTTTATTCTTCCTTCTAAAGAATTACTTCTTAGTACTTGTAAGAATGGTTACAACTAGCACAAGAGTTAAACTTCCCAGTGCCATTACTTCTCCTCTTCCCTACACAGACATAAAACAAACATCAGGACAGATTTCCTGAACAGTCTTGAAAAAAAAAATCCAGAAGCAGAAAGCATTTTATTCCTTTCCCCCATAAAGTTGAACATGATATAGGAGGTGATAAAACAGAATTTTGAAAACCTTGACGATTTCAGACTCTTCGCAGGATGATAGAAAAGTAACCAAGGTGACTATGGAGTTTGATATGGATCAATTTAATGATTACACCAAGAAGCTGCTCTCCCTATTAAATGCCCTGCATGAGATTAAACTTTGTGTGACCCTTTTTGCATTTCCCTTTTGTTTCTTCTGCACAGTACAAATATCTAATAAATTACAGCCTTGAACAGTACACAGCTGAAGCACACTTAAATTACAGTTAAATGAACAACACTGAGAAATGCCAGGGTAATTATGTTTTCTGAATGAATATTCCTTTCAGTGAATCATGTATTCCTCAAAGATGCTTAAAGATCGTATATAGTGTCTCCTTTTTTCTTGTTTCTTTTCAGAACATTTTTATTGAAGTGCTACGTTACACAGGCTTTTTTTCCATTATCTGGTATGGCCAAACATGTCCTTTTTGTGCAATTCAAATACTTGCAAATGAAACACAGCAGAAAACACTCCTTATTAAATCTGAAACCTTTGCAATCCAGCCTATGAAAGGTGCATTCAATGGCATGTTTGCCAAACCATTTGTCCAAACTTAACACTTTAATTACTAAGAGTGCATTAGTAAATACCATGCATGCCGTGCTCTGTCTCCCCTCCATACAGCTCATTAGTCCCATTCTCTTTTACAAAGTATGAAAGACCAAGATTTTTTCAAGAGAATCTAGATTTTACAGATTCGTGTTTTGATTGAATTCTACTGCTACAGAGGAGACTCAGACTACAGAAATACAAAAGCCTCTACCAATTGTCATTATGAAAAAAAATCAAGCAGGAGACAAACAGGACTAAATAAAAGCACCTCAGCAGAGGTAAAGCCACTTGGCAAATTTGATTTGTATATTCAAAAGGAGAAAAGAGGCTAAATTGTCTCTGTAAGCTCAGTTCAACTAAATATCTGCAGTAGCACAGGGTGCACGCACCTTTATAAACCTGGTCTCAATGAATTATGAATCCCGCTTCCTTCCAACAGAGGAGTCCCTCCTTTCCAAAATGCTCCAAACTCAAATTGTCTCTGAGCCTATGGGGCAGAGGAGTTTGTACACGGGTTTTGCAATCTTTCATGTGCTTCTGTTACCTGATTAAATACAAATGCAGAGGGAGCGGACGCACCAACGGTTAATAAATGGGGTGGGAAGAACAAACTGTTCTCCAAAGCCACCACCGTGTGCTGGCACACTAAGGCCCTTTTTCTCCAAGACACTTCTCTCTGTGCATGTAAATGCAATTTACCATCATCCTCAGGAAACAAACAAAATAAATGCTGCTCATCTGAAAATACAGACATCTTGCATCATTCTGACATCCTCCTTACAGCTTCATTGCTACCTAAAGTACTGCCTCCTGCCTTCTCAACTGCAGTGGTTTTTTTTAAACACCTTTTCTATATGCAATAACACTGCAAAGAATACAGGTTTTTTTTAAGCACTCATCTTAGCAGAAGTACCACTTCATCATCATCTGCAGCTATATCACTTTCTAAATATTTAACTTTTCTCCTTCAAGGGCACTCACAAAAAAACAACCCAAATGGAGTAAAGGTATGAATTTATGGTTGACTAAGAAAAGTCTATGTTCCTATTCAGAATTAAAGAAGACTGATTTCAGTTAGCATTTCTTTCACTTTCAAAATTAATTTACTTATTTATTTTAGAAATTCTCCGTTTTCTTCCACCAATCACTGAATCACACTTTTATCTTCCTTGTTCTTATGTTTTTCTTCCTTATCCCTTAAAATGAGAAACTGGCACCTTAAAGTCCCACACTGAACATAAAAATCTTACCATAAAAACAGTAAATGTGACTGATACCAAATGATACAAACTACTGAGACGCATCATAAATTTTCCTTCTACGTATGTTGTTTGTTACATCAAAGATGTTAGTAACAATTACATTAAAATATATGAAAATTAAGTAATTAAATAAAAAGTAAGAAGTTAATCCTTGCATTTTTCCTGTTTTGTTTCTTCTTCCTCCCCCCCCCCCCCAAAAACCACCATCATTAAATCTCATTGACTATCCTCTTGAATTGTATTACAAAAGCTCATTTAGTTGCTTCAATCAAATTAGGTTTGAAGTCAGCATTGTTTTCCTCTCTTCTATATCTGAAATCTTCTGTATCTCCCCTATATCTGAAATTAGGGAACAGACAAAGTTTGAAAATACTATTTAAAGCTAAGAGTACTCTCCAGCCTGATCATACCAAAACAAGTGAAGTTCAGAAATCAGTTCTTTTCTATTTTATTTTCTACCACTATGTTTTACCTAACTGCTGCGCTGCCAACATTGAAATTTAGATTGATATGCAACAAGAAATGAAGGAAACTGACAGTGTCAGTCTGCTTGTCAGACCATAGAGCTATTGAAATTCAACATTCCTCCCCATGCTTTTAAAAATAAAAATAAAAAAATCCTAACAGTTACATGTAAAATAATAATTCTCTTTCAAGATACAAGCATCAAGATATCATTTCAGCAACACGTATCATCTTGCAGATAGGGCCAAATTACTGGAAAATTCTTTGAGATGCAGCAGTCTGCTGACTTCATTAAAACCATCCATGGTCTCTACTTCTATGAAGACCTCGACCGTTAGAGAACTTGTCCTACACTTCTGCCCCTTTGTCAAATGTCCCGAGCAAGATCACTAAAAAGAACCACCACACTATTTCTGAGAGATGCTGGGATTTGTTTCTCAGCCTCAACTGGCCTCATTCGAAAACTAAGGCTATTTCAGGGTAGTTTTCCTCTTGCTCTCTATATTTTGATACTTCAAATGTTTTTTTTTTTTTTTTTAATTACTGTTACAGGTGTGGTCATTTCCACTGCATTGCTGTCCATAGTTGGAAAACCTCCCTCCAGCGTGTCACAGCCTTCTGTAACGTCCTGAAAAATTTGTCGGCAGAGGTGCAAACTTTTCTATAGAAAACTCAAGGATCACAGCAAGTTTTTCATTTTTCCAGTTATCTACTGTACGCTTTAAAAAAAACAAAACTTCAGATCACAGTTTAAAAACAACTGTCGCATTTCAAGAATGACAACAGATTTGATTGACACAGATAAACAACAATATTTACCATTACCTACTTTTCAGAGCTCTCAAGCACTCAAATTATTTGAAATGCAAAATGTGGCTTTCAGATCTATGACAGAGCAATACACAATAGTACAAAGTCCTCACCAATGTTCTTTTAAAATGAATTATCTGCAGGACCAATTCACAGTTACCCTACAGACTTAAATTACTTTTTTCCAAACTCAAACCGATAACATTTTAACACAGATTTCCTTCAGCCTACAATGAACAGCTCTGGGTCTGGCTTACTGTACCTTCTTAAAATTTCATTTACCTCTCTAGCAAACAGCTATCTTTCTCTCAAAGCTGCAGTCTTTGACCTTTAAAGTACAGGCAAACAGTACATAAATAAATGCTTATGGAATGAGAAAAACTAAGTTGTTTTACTGCTCCCAGCAGCACACATCAAAATTGATTACTCCAAAACTAATTATTTCATATTATTTTTTAAACAAATACCTCAATGATTCCTCTTGGTAATCAAGATGTTTGTAAAATTTTATTCTATGTTTACATTAATTTTACATTTACACTAACATTATGCCCTATAAAAACTTCCTAAAAGTAAGAAAATGACAGGAAGACAACCAAAACATAGCTTTCTGCAGGAATTCTGCACAGAATGAAGAATGGTCTGTATAGCAAAAAAACACAATAAACATGAAAAGATATAGTGTACGTAGCATAATAACATGTAGACAGACTCTTAATAACATTTCTAGTTACCTCTTAGAAATATATATATTTTTTTCTACTAGTTTATGGTGATAAGTCCCTCTGTTTTGCTTATGGAAAGCTTATAAAGAAACAAGGCAAACTTACTTGATATAGTAGGGCACTTTGTTATGTGAAACAGATCTCTGCCATGGAAACTGTACTGAGGCTGAGGAAATAAGCAGAAGATGATTATTAGAAAACACCTGTCAAAAAAAACAACAACAACTATATTTATTTATTTTACAATTAAAACAGTTACAATAAATTAAATGGGAACAGCTATAATTTCCCAGACAACTTTCAGTAATTAGAAAATCAGCTGGAGGAAATGACTGCAATCTATCAAGGTGATTTTAGGCATCTATTTGATGTCAAGCTTGAAATAAAACAAATGTGGTGATTCTACTTCATAGAAGGATAATAAATTCTGAACAAGCAAGCTATCCATCCAGAGAAAATGGACACAGTGGTTTTCCTACCTCCAAAGACTTATCATCAGCTTCAGTTTTGCAAATAAACGCCTCCACTACTGTAATTAATACTCAACAACAGAACAAAAAGGAGAAATATCAACCTTATTACCATTTGCTACAATCCTTTGCTCCTATTTGCAACTCAGATTAATACTGATTAACGGTGTACAGCCAACAAACAGGCACAAAACCTGTCTTTGCACTCCTTGTTGAACAGCAGGATTTATACAACTCTGATAAATCAACAGATATCATCTGTAGCACCAAGAAGACTTCTGTACACCATGTTGCAAAAGGCATAAAGTCATACACGACACTACTCTATTCACTTAGAGATCCCAGAGATAAAAGGAGAAAGTATTTAGGCCGAAAGGACTTCTGGTGCATAGCTTAGAAGTGGCTATTTAGTGAAGAACCACAGGAATATATATGGCCTGCTGGAAACTACCAGAATAGCGTCTGATAGGGTTTTATCATATTCACTTCACTGAACATGCTGTAGAAGCAGAGATTGAAAGAAAACGTAGGACTAACTAACTGAGCAACACAATAGGATGAATTTATACTGAACACAAACACACAATTACTTTCAAAACAGAGTGCCTACTCTTAAGCACTAACACCCCTGTTTAAAAGCCTGGTAAAAGGAAACGGAGCTCTGATCCACGTTGGGTCTGAAGTAATTAAAGCTCTCAATTGATCTGATTTCCCTGCAAGCAGGGAGCGCTTTTGAGCTCACCACTCTTTGAGAAGTACTTTTGAGCGTAACTCTCTCCTGTTCCAAGCAGCGTAAGCCCCCACAAGCCAGTACTCCTGCAGAGCGGGCAGGCCTCACCCTCCTCCCAGCCAGCTGTTCCCTGAGGATTTTAACGGTTGTGACCTCTTCCTGGACCATGCAAAATTTCATGGTTTGTATGTTAAGAAACATTAGATTAATGTACCGGAAGACAGATTAACCGAGAAGACTATTTGGAAAACTACTTGAACCAAGTTTTCTTCTGGAAGGGTTGTGAGGCATTGGGACAGGCTGCCCAGGGAAGTGGCTGAGTCACCATCCCTGGAGGTATTCAAAAGACGTGTAGATGTGGTGCTTAGGGACACGGCTCGGTGGTAGACTTGGCAGTGCTAGGTTAATGGTTGGACTTGTTGCTCTTAGAGGTCTTTTCCAAGCTAAATGATTCTATGATTCTATCATTATTCACTGGAAAAAATAGAGGAAATGTCATACTATTATTTGAAGAAAATAATGTTTGCAATAAGATATAATTAGTTACTTTTTAATGGAAATATACAGTAATGTCTAAATGCTCAAATAGAGGTAGTTAGCTAAAAAAATACTCTTAGGTACTCACAATGCTGAAAAACAAACAAACAAAAAACCATTTCATTCTTTAATGCTGCAATTTGGCACCTGTGGCAGCTAGGGTAACTACACTAATTATGTCTGCTAACCAGAACGAAAAACCTGGCCTCAGGTAAGATTTTTGTGCTAGGACAGGCTGTATATACTCTGCACTGACAGAGATATGGACTACACCTTAATAAATTAAATTGCTAATTATTGTAGACTGAGTCATACTCTATTTATTTGGGAACAAAATTTCTAAAAGCAGTGCCAGTTTTCTCTGCTGCACAAACCTCTGTAAAATGGAATTCCCATTCTTTTCTATAAACAGGTTCTCAATGAAAACTGAACAGAGTAGTTATTGATTCTGGCACACAACAGCAGGGCTGCAGGTATTAGTAAGAGGCTGAACACCACTTGGATGCTTTGAGCAGGACACTTGAAGGCCTAGGCCATTTGTTAGGGACCATATGGAGCCAGCGCTCCATGGATGTTTGTGGATTCATCTAAGAAAGAATACAAGAAACAAAATAGAGGGGAGTAGATCTCAGGCTTTAGAAAATAAATGAAATTATAGAAAAACAAAGTCAGTTTCCGAAGGCAGGAAACAATAAAACAATCTTTTTTTTCTTTTTTTTTCAGAGAATAATGGATTATAAAGATTCTTCACCTTCATCCATAAGGATGTGTAAAATTTATGGATCAGTAGTTAACTTGCAAGGAGCTTATTTTCCATCTCAAAAGCAATGAAAAGAGGAGCAATTAAATTCAGTCTAACACTGACTGGAGGAGAGAAATGATTCAGCAAAGAATCGTGCATTGCAGTGGCCTCCAAAATTGCATTAGATCAGCCTCCTACATCAGGACATTTCAGGAGAGGATAACGTTATATAATTAAAAAAATAATAAAAAAAAATATCCTGAAGCACTTTCTTAGTGATGGTCTGGATGAATCCACAAATTCAGTGTTCCAAGAACTCCATCAGCAGTAGTAAACACTACTCTTTTTATTTATTAGAGAAACACAACTAGCTACAGCAAAGGGAAATCGCTGGATTAAGGGGATGGAGTCTGATGAACAGGTAGAAACAGGTGCTTTGCTAGCACAAATTACTGATTAAATGGCAACTGGGAGCCAGTCAGCTGAAAATGGTGGGAGGGCAGGCTATAGTTTCTTGTTAAGGTTTGCAGGAAGAGTAACAGGTAGATGATATCAACCTAAAATAGTTGCTGTTCAGGTTGGCCCAGATAAAAACCTGCCCTCTAATTCAGAAGTGCAACTTCGGAGGTAAAGATTTGTATGAGACAGATGTATCACATCATAATTTTAGTTTTAGGAGTTTGAGGTTATTTTATTCAGACCACAGCCTTGCTTGTTCTTCATAGTTAGAAGTCACTTATGGTTACAAAGAAGGTTTGAAAAATTTGATTTAGAATATGCACTATTTCAACCTGTCAGGATAAAACCTTCATTTTTCTGGATTTAATGATTTTTTTATTGCTTTCCTTTTAAAGTTACTGTCTCTGACTTTCATTTAACAGACTTTTACATGAAGTTGTAGGTATTAACTTCTGTAATACTGTTTAGTTCAAGCTCTTGAAATAGAATTTTTAAGAAGTTTTTGCTGTTTGGGGGGTGAAGAGGTTGCTTGTATTTTGTTTTTGTTGTGTTTTTTTTAAACAAATAATTTAAATGGATAACTGCATACTATTTGTTTTTGCAGAGCTGTGGTTCTTGGCTATAGCTTTTTGCAGTACTTAAAAACGTGCATTTTGGAAACTTTCCCTCCTCAACTTTTGTTCATCACTTGAACTCCCCATCCCCTTAAGCCTAGAGAAGATGCCCTAAGCAAGGCTGAGGCATGCTGATAAGGTATTACATAGTCTCCTTGGACGTAATTCTATGGACGTTTTATCCGGCAACAAAGACAGTTTACACAATTCCAACATTGTCTCGCACCCTGCTCCCACTGCATTTTACCATTCATTCAGTCTTGTGAATTAAAGTATTTGTTGTGGCATGCTGTAAGCCAAGTGAAGGAAATGATCCAGGCCAAACAAAACAAACCAACCTTGTCTGGCAGGCTTCTTTGTTTTACATGTGGGCTCTTACACTCATTTTTCTATTTTTTTTTTCCAACTCGGTCACCTGCATTTTTCTGTTGGTCCAGGTGAGGAGAAGTGAACATCCTTAACAGTTACACAAGACTGAAGAAACCAGTTAGAGTAGGGGAAAATGCATCTTCTCTACGTTGCTTCCTAATCAGTTTAAATTAGACAAGACCTACTACTCTCCCAAATGGTTAATCTGGCATTTTTCAACAGTGTCAAAGCTACCTATCTATCTCTATTCTTTTTAACAAATTATTACACAGGTGTACTGTCCATGTCAAGGTTAAAAGTTTGAGACTGTGAGGTGTACAAAACCCACCATGGCAACATCATAGTACACTTCTAATGAGGTTTATATAGCAAAAGAAAGTGTACTTTTACAGTTGTGGGTTGTTTTTTTTGTTTTTTTCCTGTCAGCTTAAAAAAGGGAAAAGTGACTCAAAGAACCTTGATTTTGCATAACTGCTGTAATATTTTAAAAACATTGCAATTTGCTTACCCTGTTTACTGAGAAACTAGTTGTCAATTTAAAATAAGAACACTGTTGTCACATAGCTCAAGAAGAAAACAAGATTTATTTAATGTTTTAAATTATATGAACTGTTTAGCTATATCGGCACATACTTGAGAATTTCTGGGACAGAGCTGCTCATTTTTATATTCATGTCTTGTTACTTTTGCAACAGTTTTATTTTTATTATTGAAGCCTTCTGTCAAAAAACAGAGAACTACTTGGGTTAACCTTTGTATCATTAGCTCTGATGATGGCAGATAAAGCTAGAAGGTCAGAAAGTTAACAAGGATCTCGATATCACAACATATCTACCTGTATTGAATGCATCAGATGAGAGAATGAGGGAGCACAGCATTTATTTTTGCCCTCTTCTAGCCATACTGGGGGATTCTAGGTTTATATTTCTGAAATTTTTACTAAATAGAAAAAGATGTACAGATCTGCCTCAAAAGGAAGTGATTCAACTTTGAATTCCCCACCCCTTTATGTGAAATTCTAGGAATTTATGACAAAGCCCCTAATAACGTTCTAGTCTGCAAAATCCAGGCAGCTCTTCCCTTGCGTCGTCCCAGCAAGTGTGGAAGGGGAAGTTGAAGACAGAGGTAGTAGGGGATGAGAAAATGTGGTTATGAACACAAAGACTCTGGAGCAGCCACAGGTCAGACCTTACAACAAACAGAGGACAAAGAAGAAAGCGAACAGGGATGCAATCAAAACTCAGTAAGATACTGCAGCAACCCCCGAGTAAAGTGTACCAGTGAGAATGTCATGATGAAGATGAAACACCCCTGCAAAAAATCAGGGAGGTAGATAATATGGAAGAGGAACCTTCTGTGCCTCAAGTCAGAGGAAACCTGGAGGGCAGTAAGTAATGGGCAGTGTTTGTGAAAACCTCCTGTGCAGTTATATGTCAAATGCATCAATTAATTCAAAGAACTTACTGGAGAGAAAGTGCTGCGATGCAGGTCCAAAATCTCGGTGTGCCTCTTGCAGCTGTTTAAGGCGATCCTCTACAGACACCTACACACAAACACGCATTTACAAAATTTACTTTATAACACCAGGGCCATGACAATAAAAACATTGGTGTGCACTTATTTTTAGTTAAACGCATTTAAGTTTTCTTTCTGCCATAGCACTTATTCGTTATCCACCTATTCAAAGATACATTTTATATATTTGTTTGCTTAATTAAAGTCTCTGTCATAGTTTGCAGTCTTCCTATGAAAGTACTGCAGATCAATAACGAACAATAGTAGTTTCATGGTGACTTTAGCTGACCACTGAAGTTTCTGACCTCCTCCCAGCCCTTCTGTTGTCCAAATTTCTATAGTCAGCAGGTCTTCATTTGATTGTATTGATCTCACAGTGCCTTTCCAACACAGACTATTTTGGCTGACATGATTTCCCTCGGTTTACTAATTGAAACTGCACTACCACATCCAGCAGCAGTTTGGCTGCTTAGTTAACTCAAGTTGAGGAGCGAAAAAGAAGAGAAACCCATTACCAAATTATATTAATAATTCTGTCTCTCAAGGGAGACAGATTCAGACCTATGAGCCCAGAAGCTGACGCCTGAGTTTTGAAAGTTCTGCTATAATGACCTCAGATAGAGAGGCAACATACTCCATCCTTCCCCCGATTCTTTCAGATACTTCATATTACCCTTAAGAGCCAAGCAAATAAATAAATAGCAGCATATTCACAATAAATATTTATTACAAAAAAAAAAAAAGAGAGAGAGAGAGAGAAAGTGCAAAGATTGCTAAATGAACTTTAATGTAAAAAACTTCATTAAATCATTCCGCGAGAAACTTCATGAGTTTAAACTGTAATCAGGCACATTGATTTACCTTTCTCAGACCATTTAAGCACCAATAATCATAACTAAGCAATATGAATCTCACAGCATACCCTCTTCTGTTTTTAGCTAAATGTTCTATTGCTCACATCTTGTTACAGATCTACTAATACTTAGGTAATTTTTAGTGAAATTCCCTGGAGACACTGGAAACACAACAGGAATACGCACACTGGTTTTCAGTAACAATGATTTATACAGTAAAAATACTGCTATGACATGTAACAAAGCGTGCAATAATAGTTCCCACTAGCCTCCAGAGATTAATGCAGTCTCTTGAGTGAGTAAACTGCTGAGACAGCTTGAAAGGAAAAGCTATTGGTCAAGCCACAGAAGTAAAGAGTTCTCTTTGTTGCTTTTGTACTACTTGAGTAACAACTCAAAGACAGAAATAAAAAACAGTAATAATGCATCTTTTAGGAGAACAGAAGAGAGCGAGGAGCATCCCCCGCCATACCCCACTCCTACTGCACACGTTCAGAAGAATACCTGCAAAAGTTTCCACCGCATATTAAGATCATCTAATTGACGAGACATCTTTAACGATGGGTAGAGGTCGAGTGGAGACAGCTGACTGGACAAATCATTCACTGTTTTAACTTTCAAGTTGATGGGAGCAATTTCTTCTCTAAAAGCCTAAAAAAGTAAGAGGCATATATTTATATTCTATGGACACCTGAGCAGCAAGAAAGCCCCAGTAAATTCAACATGGTGCTGACTTGCCCAGTGTGGCATTTTACACTAAATAATGATACACAACTCAAGAGTTCTTCAGCAAGGAAAGTTCATTCATTTCAATATTCTTATTACCTACTCCTTTGGAGAAAAAAAATAAAATGGTATGAAATTTACCCAAATGCCCACATCCAAATTCCACCACTAAAATAGAGTATTACATTTCCAGTGAGGTGTTTTGTGGTGTCATATGGCTTTAGACCCCTTCCTTTCAAATAGAAATAGGCAATACTCTATCAGGAACTATAGCAGTTCAGTCACTGTCAAGAGCTCTTAAGAAAGAAATGTATCTAGTAACTGCAGTTTTCCAGTATAAAGCAACTGACAACAAGTCAAATTAAAAACTATTATTGAATTAGCAAAGCATGAAGGAATGTATCTTCTAAGGTAAAGGAATACAATGTTTCACCTGATTAGAACCGTAAAGCAAAAGTATTACAATGATTAAAAGAAGAAAAAAGGTTTATTGAATCAAATGGAACTAAATACAGCATTAAGATAAAATTGATGCAAGTTTTAGTTACAGTTGAAAAGATGCATCAAATGTCTTTCTTGCTGTGAGCAGTTAATTGTTCAATACCACAAATGACTAAACATCATGAAACAAGCCAAAAACAACTGGAAAAAAGATTTTCTTTGGACAATTCAACTATTTACCTCCCTTAAAAACCTCTCTTATCAGGGCCAGGAACAGAAGGCACCTACTGGCAAGGTGTAAGTGTCTGACTTCTGGACAGCCAGTAGGACCCTATTACTTTAGCAGATATTTCATTTTTTCCACAGCTATGAAAATCTAAAAGGCTTTCGCTTTACTTTTCTTTACAGAAAAAGCTATCAAAGTATGACAAATTGCTTCTTAATATAAGATTAAAGAGCTGTTCAGCATCAGCAGCTTAGTGTTTATTTTGGTATCCATATTAAAATGTAAGAGATGGAGGAGGAGATGCATTACTTTTCGCAGATCAACCACACTCTAGACGTAAATCAGCTTTGACTACCTTTGTTTTAAAGATTTTAGGTTCCATTAAACCTGAAGTAGCAACTAAGCTTGGAGAATGAGGATGCTTCCATTGATACATGTGAAATAAGGCAGCCCTGAGTGAAGTTCATACAAGTCCACAGGCTGCAGTAAACAAGTAGAATAGTTCCACAACACTTTTTGCAAGTCATGACTCTTCATTCTTCCAACATCAGCTTCCCATACTAAAGTCACGGATGGTCAAGTACATGACCCCAGGGTCCTCTAATGTTTTTCCATATTCATTCTTGAGCTTCAAAACTGAAAAGTTGTGTTTGTGAAACAGGAGCTTGCTAAGATTGCCTGAAATATCTATTTCCTCTATCATATTAATTAAAAAGCAAATGCATCCCCACATGTTCTGCTGGAATGCCTCCTATTCAGGCATTCACTCAAGCATTTTGCTGTTTCAAGTCAGCTTTCCTGGCTAATATTTATCAGAAGGTATTGCTTATTTGGGGAGTTTTGCATTACTGGGTCCCTAGTCCAACCCACGCAATTAAGCAAAGGATGACAACTGTCATGGACTGCAGTGCTTTGGGATCCTGAGCCCTGCATGAGTGGCCTGGAGCCCTTGTTGCAAGAATTGTTATGCCTGTGAGAACACTATACTGTAGTGTTTGTTCTTACCTTTGAAATAATCCTTAAGAGAAGCCAACCTAAAGCAAAAGCGAATTTTCACTTATATGCGCTCAGATAGACAACACATGAAATTCATGAAAGTTATGGTCTAGAAATTAAAATTATGTAAATACTTGTGTATGACTAAAAGAGCTCTAAACATTTTTCAAAGAAGAGAGCTATATGTGATTGCCAAACAGATCTGACAGCTCACCACTACAAAAAGGAGGGGAACCTCCTGTCTTCTACCAGGATTATAATTGACTGAACCTGCTCATATTCTAGTACTTGGACAAAGCTTCAAACACACCCATAGCCTAACAGTGGGTTGGACCGTATTTCTGGGTAGAAAGTATTTGAATCCTACAACTCTTTTTTTTTTTTTTTCAATATAATGTTATGTTATATACACGTACGTAGCTTGCAAATCACACGTGCTTATGCAATCACAGCTGATAGTGAGTGTGGCACAGTACTGGACTTTCCTTGTGACCTCAAATCTAGTCTTTGAAGAGCCGTATAAACTGTACAAAAGAATTTAAGTATACAGTGTAAACATATTTGACACCATTAAGGGTGGTAGAATTGAGGGGTGTGACTCACACAGGCTAAATATTCCCCAGGAATTCCACACTTACAGTAGTTTTCTCAATGTGATCTGGTAATGAATCTATGAGCAGGTCTCCCACAGGTTTCCAGCCATTTCTCACGTTTTCAGCCTCCTTCAGGTCAGCATCAAGGTCATCCATGGCACACTGCAAGTCTTTCAGTTTTTCTAATGCTTTGTCCACTTGCTTCTGCCAGATAGTGGCACTGGCATTTAGGTTCTCCCATTTCTCTTTTACCTCTGATGACTGTTTACGCATAGCTTTGGCAATCCTCATGGCTTTCTCCTCAGGGGTCAACTCTGCAGAGGGAAAAAAAAAAGTCCTGCTGTTTATTTCTTCTCTTATTCATGCCTAGTTAAACAGACTGCTCCTGAGGTGCCTGCTCAAGACAGTCCGTAAGTTCAGTGTCAATCAATAATTTATTTCAGCACGTACAAGGTAGTCAAAAGTCTACTTTGCCATAATTGAAATAAACCTTCATCATCCTCAATGACAAAATAATGCTTGATAAGACAAAGGGAAACTATTCCTGACTTCCATGTATTCTAATACCTGCAAAGCAAAGGCAGCTCACCGCTGGTTTATTGGAGGCATAGGGTAGGAAATAAAAGATCATTCTTCCCTACCAGGAACTGCAATAGGGGGTTTGGGGACTGTTTCATGTAGAAAGAACAAGAACAGTGCTTTGTTACTGGATCAGTTACCAACATCTTCCACACTATCCCCAGGATGCCTCTTCTCTTCCTATGTACTAGCAAAACCCAAAGTGTACTGAATACCATGTGGTAAGTGCTTCTGCAGCTCTACATCTGTTTGCCTGTGTTAATGCTGAAGTCCTAAAAAACTGTTTTAAATAGGTATTGTAAATATAAAACTGCTCAGCTAACTTGCTGACTGAAAAAAAGTTGCACTTACAGTGCATTATTTCAGGCTTATGTGTCTAAATCTCCTGGGCAACCCACCACCTATGGAAGTCCCATTCCCATTAGGAAAGGCCAGCTGCAGTTGAACAAAGCCAAAGGGGTCACACACACAACCTCAAGACACAGCCACAGGAGATGGCACTGATTATTTCAGTAAGCTGCTTAAATTTGTATCCCCAGTCCCTGGTGAGCCTGTAAAACATAGGACAGCATTCCACAGTACAGACACGCTTCAGTCCTAATTGACAACAAGCACCGAGTCAGCTGGTGGCACAGCTCTTCTCCACAACAGATGATTTCTGCAACCCAGGCATGTGGTCTATCAATAAGAGAACATTTCCTTCCTGGGTCTTCAATCCCCAGCAAGTCCTGCTGACTGCTGCTCAGACTGGTCTTACTGAAAGAAATCACGGAGAGCTTCTTTCACTAGGGTAGAGTTGCTACAGTAATTACCAACCAAGCTCCTTTCAAAGGATTCCTCCTCTACATAGCAACCTTGCAGTTTCTGCAGGCAGAGAAATAAGCAGAGCAAACTTGATATAACGCAGAAAACAGAAAACAAAATACGGGGAACAAGATATGGCATACTCCAAAACTAAGCCAAGTGGCCTTCTACTCACTCCTATAAAAAACCCTTAGAAAAGGTTTATCACGGCATTATTTGTGATTAAAAATCAAGTGTTGCCTATGAATAAATTATACACAGCAATATAGAGATGAAAGCACCATTTTTGTCAGAAGACAAATGAGACATACAATTTTCCATATGCTGATGATGTCTTTAAAGATACCATATGAGGAAGAACTTCACGCAATATGAGGAAGAACTTCTTTATGGTTTGGGTGACAGAGTACTGGAACAGGCTACCCAGAGAGGTTGTGGAGTCTCCTTCTTTGGAGATATTCCAAACCCACCCGGATGCCATCCTGTGCAATGTGCTCTGGGTGACCTTGCTTGAGCAGGGGGGTTGGACTAGATGACCTCTGTAGGTCCCTTCCAACCTCAGCCATTCTGTGATTCTGTGTGCTATCATAACTGACTAAGCTTGGAGCTGCTCACCTGGGGAGGGGACAAAAAAACAGGGGGGAAGGAAACGTTTTGCTTTCCAAAAGCCAGGTGAATGTCAAAGTAAATGCACTGTTGTAGCTGGAAAAGTTCAATTACTGTGCTTCTGGTGATGCAACTAACATTCTTTAGCATGCAATACTGCAAATCGTGCTGTAAGTGATAAAAAATAAATCATTAGAATACATTAAATTTGCAGCTGAGGAAGGCACATTTTTTCTAGATGTTAAAGTAAGTTGTTTGGATCAAAGCCAGAATTTCTGCCAGCCAATTCCACATATTTAAGTTTTTTTCAAAAACTTTTTTGCCCACATTAGTCTTGATACATATTAGCTTACAAATACAAGAAGAGTATTCTACAATGGAATCCAGACGCCATCTCAGAAAAAAGTATAATGCTCGTGTTTTCCATCTTAACTGTTCACATAAACTCGTGGCTTCGAGACTGGTGTGACCGGCAGAACTTTGGGTTCTTTGATCACGGGAAGGTCTATGCTACACAGGGCCTGATGGCACCGGATGGGATGTGCCTCTCTCGGAGAAGGGTAAGGATCTTTGGTCAGGAGTTGGCAGGGCTGATAGATAGGGCTTTAAACTAGAGTCGAAGGGGGAAGGGGCTAAAACCAGGCACGCCGGTGAAGACCTAAGGGAAGGTACGCTAGAATCAGAGGGGCTGGGTGCCAGTGAGGTCCTTCGGGCAGATCCACAAGGTGCTGAGTGTAAGGAGACGCACCTGAAGTGCTTCTACACGAACGCACGCAGTATGAGGAATAAAATGGATGAGCTAGAAGTCCTGGCCCAGTCCCGCAACTACGACATCATCGGCATAAGCGAAACCTGGTGGGATGAGTCCTGTGACTGGGGTGTTGCGATAGATGGTTACAGGCTCTTCAGGAGGGACAGGCAGGGTAGGCAAGGTGGTGGGGTGGCGATGTATGTGAAGCAGGGGCTGGACTGTGTGGAACTTCAGGTCGGCGATGGCAAAGTTGAGAGCCTCTGGGTAAGGATCAAGGGACGAACGAATAAAGGGGATGTCGTTGTGGGAGTCTATTACAGACCGCCTGGCCAGGACGATAGCGCCGATAAATTATTCTTTACAGAACTAAGAGAGGCCTCGAGATTAACTCCCCTTGTCCTTATGGGGGACTTCAACTTGCCAGACGTTAACTGGGAGTGCCACACGGCTGACAGGAGCAAGTCCAGGAGGTTCATGAAGCACCTAGATGATAACTTCTTGGTGCAGGTGCTAACGGAGCCAACTAGGAAAGGTGCCCTCCTAGACCTGTTGCTAGAAAACAGGGAGGGTCTGGTGGGAGATGTGGTGATTGGTGGCCGCCTTGGTCAAAGCGACCATGAAGTGGTTGAGTTCAAAATTTACGGTGACAGAAAGAAAAGTGCCACCAAAACCTCATCCCTAGATATGGGGAAAGCGGACTTCAGGCTGCTCAGGGAACTAGTCAGCAAGGTCCCCTGGGAAACTGCTCTTCAAGGCCTCGATGTCCACCAGTGCTGGTCATTCTTTAAGCGATGCCTCCTAGAAGCACAAGATCAGGCAATTCCAAAATATCGCAAGTCAGGCATGCGGGGCAGGAGGCCGGCGTGGCTGACCAGGAACATTCTAATGGAGATTAGGCGGAAACAGAGAGTGTTTCGCTACTGGAAGGAGGGCCAGGTGTCATGGAAAGAATACAGGGATGCTGTTCGTGTTTGTAGGGAGAAAATTCGTGTGGCCAAAGCACACCTAGAGTTGAAGCTGGCTGTGTCTGTGAGAGAAAATAAAAAGGGCTTTTTCAGATATGTGAATGGAAAAAGGAGAACTAAAGAATACATAGGGCCGCTCCTTGATAGGGAAGGTCTCCTCACAGACAATGACATAGGCAAAGCAGAGACGCTTAACGCCTTCTTTGCCTCTGTCTTCAATGCCGATGATGGGCTTCGGGACCCAGGGTGCCCTGAGCTGGAGGACCGGGACGGTGGGGATGACAAACTCCCAACCGACCCTGAACGTGTGCGGGATTTGCTACTCCACCTGGATCCCTACAAGTCCATGGGTCCGGATGGGATTCATCCCCGGGTGCTGAAAGAGCTGGCGGACGTCATCGCGGAACCTCTCTCAATTATTTTTCAACGATCCTGGGAATTTGGAGAGGTCCTGGTAGACTGGAAGCTGGCAAATGTTGTGCCGATTTACAAGAAGGGTCAGAAAGAAGACCCTAGCAATTACAGGCCTGTCAGTCTCACGTCAGTGCCTGGTAAAATCATGGAGAAGATGGTTCTCGAACTTATTGAGGCTCACCTGGGGGACAAAGCAGTCACTGGTCCCAGCCAGCATGGGTTTGTGAAGGGTAGGTCCTGCCTAACTAACCTGATTTCCTTTTATGATAAGATCACCCGTATGATGGACCAAGGGAAACCAGCTGATGTGATTTTTTTGGACTTCAGCAAGGCTTTTGACACGGTTTCCCATAGGATCCTACTGGACAAAATGTCCACCATACAGCTAAATAAAAACATCATACGATGGGTGAGCAATTGGCTAACGGGCAGGGCCCAAAGGGTTATGGTAAATGGGGCTGCGTCAGGCTGGCGGGCGGTCACCAGTGGGGTCCCTCAAGGCTCCATTTTAGGGCCGGTACTTTTCAATATTTTTATAAACGATCTGGATGTAGGAATAGAAGGTATTTTGAGCAAGTTTGCTGATGACACCAAACTTGGAGGAGTTGTGGACTCGAATGAGGGTGGAAAGGCCTTGTAGAGGGATCTGGATAGGTTGGAGAGCTGGGCGATCACCAACCGCATGAAGTTCAATAAGAGCAAGTGCCGGGTCCTGCACCTGGGACGGGGAAACCCTGGCTGCACGTACAGACTGGGCGATGAGACGCTGGAGAGCAGCCTAGAAGAGAGGGATCTGGGGGTCGTGGTAGACAGCAAGTTGAATATGAGCCAGCAGTGTGCCCTGGCGGCCAGGAGGGCCAACCGTGTCCTGGGGTGCATCAAGCACGGCATCGCTAGTAGGTCAAGGGAGGTGATTGTCCCGCTCTACTCTGCGCTGGTGCGGCCTCACCTCGAGTACTGTGTGCAGTTCTGGGCACCACAGTATAAAAAGGACATGAAACTGTTGGAGAGTGTACAGAGGAGGGCTACGAAGATGGTGAAAGGCTTGGAGGGGAAGACGTACGAGGAACGGCTGAGGTCACTGGGCCTGTTCAGCCTGGAGAAGAGGAGGCTGAGGGGAGACCTCATCACAGTCTACAACTTCCTCGTAAGGGGGTGTCGAGAGGCAGGAGACCTTTTCTCCATTAACACCAGTGACAGGACCCGCGGGAACGGGGTTAAGCTGAGGCAGGGGAAATTTAGGCTCGACATCAGGAGGGGGTTCTTCACAGAGAGGGTGGTTGCACACTGGAACAGGCTCCCCAGGGAAGTGGTCACTGCACCGAGCCTGTCTGAATTTAAGAAGAGATTGGACTGTGCACTTAGTCACATGGTCTGAACTTTTGGGTAGACCTGTGCGGTATCAAGAGTTGGACTTGATGATCCTTAAGGGTCCCTTCCAACTCAGGATATTCTATGATTCTATGATTCTATGATGGTGCAGGAGGGAACAAGTTATTGCCAAATGACCAAGTGTTGCCCAAAAGCACAAGGCAACTTGCTAAGAAATGGTTAGTTAAGAGAAAAAAGTACCACCAGAAGTAACCAAAGCAGAACGGGAAGCAAGGATGATTAAGAAGAGCAAACACCACAGAAAAGATGGTGACAAGTACCTAAGCTGTAGGTTGCAGTGCATGTTTTGAGTTCTAGAATTAGAAAAGGTCCTTCAAAGAACAGAGAGGCATTTGACAAAAGATTGGGGCTGAGAGGGACAAAAGAAATTTTGAGCATTCAGACTTACTGAGATATTTCAGTGACTTGCTCAGAGTCATAAGCTGTTAGGCAAGAGCAACTACCCATCTGCTCGCTACCTGCAAAGACTAGCCAAGTTTAGGGGCACCACAATGGCAGGAGGGTGTTTCAGAAGAGGAATGTGGGGAGGAACAGCTGGGACAAAACCTGTGATGCTTAACTAGATGCAAAGGGATATAAATTATGTATATAGCCCCAGGATCAGAGGCAAGGCAGTAACCCACAATTTGCAACACTGACAGACCAGAATAAAGATAAAGACCAAAGGCAGGCTGTGATAAATCGTACCTTGTGTCTTGAATCTCAGCAATTCACATTCAGAATAAGCTACATCATAGGACAACACAGTTCTGGGATGATCTTTACCCCAAGCTTTGCAAGAGATTTCAGGATTTCAGGAAAAGGAAAAGAAATAATGCTTAAATTCTAAACAAAGCAACCTTTTCAGATAAAAAATGGCTACCAATTGCTTATTTACAGATACCAAAGAAGTCATCACTAAAAGTAATTTTGGAATTATTCCCAGCTATGAATATATACCATTGATGAATTAATGACAGCCAACTACAGTCCATAGACAAAACTAATGCACAAAATCTGGAAGCCAAGCCAAGGTGCAGCACCTAGTACAACCAGTTCAGTATCATCAGATGGGCAACAAGGCCCCACCAGTAAAAGCTGCAGGACCTTAAATAAGGACTAAGAGAGCACCTGTAGTTAGAACACTTTACAGAAGGAAAGGGAGTACTTTGTTGAAAGGGGACAGAAAGTTGTAGACCCAGTTGGAGGAGTCTCCTTGGCTGTCATCTTGAAACTGTCAATACAGGGGACGTTACACCCAGAAACTGGACTGAGCAGAACATCATCCAGGAAGCCTTAACAAGAGTGAAAAAAAAAAAAAACTTGCAAAATTTTTTTGTTGGCTATAATGGTACTGATGTAACAGATTCAATGACTGACTGCTTCTT
This sequence comes from Anser cygnoides, assembly GCF_040182565.1. Lineage (NCBI taxonomy): Eukaryota > Metazoa > Chordata > Aves > Anseriformes > Anatidae > Anser > Anser cygnoides. The sequence goes on along the minus strand of NC_089875.1, from coordinate 51,073,903 downwards.
GCCCCAGTAGAATCAATACCAAAAAAAAAGTAGCCGTAGCTACAAATAAGAATAGGAGAGGGGAACAACGGCCTGATCTAATTTGCCTGGCCATCTACAACAAGACAGCTTCACTCGTGACAGACCAGTCACATATCTGGGAGGGAAAAAATTCCACACTGACTGGGACGACAGAAGTATCCCAACAGAACTAAAAACAGAAACATTTTTGAAGACCATTTGTCAGATCAGTCTCCTTGTCCAAGGGAATCTGCTGCCTATTTTCTTTGAAAAATATTAATTCCTTTCAAGACTGCTTTATTTTACCCAAGTCTTGGGAGTGCTTGTAAACTTGCCTTAAAAAGGCATTTACTGGAGAAATAAAGCCAAACACACATTTTTATGAGCTATAAAACCATTCAGCTTCTATTCAGTTAAGAAATACATCTTGCACAACTTCATGCTTTCCATCATGAAAGCCCAACCTATTAATGAGCACCACACTATTTTCAAGCAGAGAGCACATTCTCCAAGATCCTCATTGCACAGCACAGAATTGTAAACCTAGCCTCATAAATAACGTCTTAACGGTACGAATTCTGCGCTTTGAGTTTGTTTCATCAGTCTGTCACTGCACACACTAGCAGACAAACACAGCTCCTTTGTGCTGTGAAAAAACGCTACATACTAGTTGCTGCTCTTTTGTTCCCACGTAATATGAAAGCTTCTGAATTATCAGCTTTTTTTCTTCCTCCCCCCCCCCCCTTTTTTTTTGTAATGTACTTATTACATTATCTTCACTTCAGCAGCTGCTCAGAAAGTAAGAAGAGCCTGTATTCACTGGACCATCTGTTTACCAGAGAGGGAAGATAGTAACTGACCTTGCAGTCGGAGAAAAAGAGCAGGAAAAAAAATCTGCTTTTGTAGTGGAAAGAAACTTGATTTTAATAAGCATTTTTTGTCACAAACAAAGCGATGAAAGGACCAAGAATTTTCCTGTGTCACTAGCAGAGAGAGAGTGCCACAGAAGGAAGACTTTCAAGACTGAACTTTACAGTATATGCATTCCCTACACGCTTGCATATATGGAGAATACTTACACAGGAAAGTTCTCAGTTCTCAGAGAAAACTCTTCTTGCTTAAGAATTTAATTCAGATCAGGTAAGCTATTCTGGCTCTAGCAGTTTTGACTCTAAGCAGCTCTGCTTGATCCCCATGTTACTGACTTAATCTCTTTCTATCTTGCCAGAACTACATTAATTACTTTTTACTTTTGGTATATTCTTCGTATATTTTAGCATTATGTCAAATATTCTCTCTTCCTTGATTCAATCAGTCTTCACAGCAAAAAAAACAATGGGTAAAACTTCACTGTAATCATTATGAACACTTTTGAAGCATTTGAACAGACACAATGAAACACTGTCAAATTTGTAAGCAGAAGAACCAAGAGCACTGCTAGTGTTGCATGATGAAGTCTCTAGCATCACTCCAGTGAAAGCATTCACTGCGTTTCTTACAATATGGACAGAAAACATAGTTCTGATGGGATGGTAACGGAAAGTTTTAAAGATCGATCAGCAGCTGGTTAGTAACATAGCACTTAGACTACCAACCCAGTATGTCACCTCTCTCTTCTAGTTCAAGTATCTATTGCAAATACATGTAAAACAAAGAAAAAGCACGATCATTCGTTGTCGTCTTAGCCTATTTAGGTTTCACTCTATCAAAACTGAAAGTTCTTCAAGCCAGAGAAATATAATAAAATAAAGAGTGAATGGGGAAAGTCTCCACAGGATTAAAGACAAATTAACTGATAACTTTATGTATATTGAATACATCTGGAAAGGGCCTGGAGTATGGTCTACAAATAAAGAGATATTAGAATTCCCCAGTGGGTGCTGGTGGAGAAGATACAAAAGGACAGACAAAACAAGAGGAAATAACTTCTGATTAAGGGAGATAATTAAGTCATCCCACTGCATCTATCCCCAGAAAACTTAAGAGATTACAGCAACCCTGAAACCACACATTCATGCAGCATAACCAATGTAGTTTATCAGTCACAAACTGATCAAAACACAATACTTCTCACTAAAAAAGAGCCACCATCTTGTAATAAATGATGTGATCCAAAGCACAGTGGAAGCTTGAGGTTTTGTGTTGCTCAAGAAACAAAAAAGAGGTATGAATTCTATTTTAGTCTGTGCCTGCCACAAAACCAGAAAAAAAAATCAATGATAATAGTATTGTTATGTCATCAACAAGCTACAATGTCTACTTCTAATTCCTGTAGAAGGGCGGGTACTAATGGAGAAGGATATCGCCACTGAATCCCACTTACTCAAGACTCCCTGAATCGATGGTGTCCTTCAACAACACTGGACTTCAAGAAAGCATCCAGGTTCCGAAATTTTTGAATTGCTCACAAGCCTTCTAGAGCAAGTTTACTCGGCCTGTTTTCTCCTCTATATACTTTACTTTTTGTTTAATATTCTGCAATTACCCATTATCTGTCTTGAGGCTTCTTTACAATTTTGTTTAGCTGTGTTTGCTCTAGAGTGTAAGAAAGGAATTTTCTTTTAAACAAGGTCCCGACATTTGACATCCATCAGTCACCTGTGTTGCTATTAGCATAACTAAGAGATCTCCTAAAGACAAAGCTTTAATGACACGTAGAGTCTTTAACACAAGGCAGCACTTAAAGTTTAAGAACATGGCTTCCACCCGCGATGTATCAGATGAAACTGGTGCATAACACAGTATACAGATTAAAAATGAATACAACTGTGCTTATATCCTTAGGTCCTCCTAGTTAAAAAACAAGCAAACAACAACAAAACACCACACATAAATAAAATTAATCACTGCGTCCTCAGCCTGTTTCCAATATTCAGCTATTAAAATTCAGGCTTAAAACTCCTCCAGATTTTCACTCCACACCACTCAGAAAAAGGAAACAACTTCCTTGAATTTTCACTAATAACTTTCCAAGCAGGCTACCATTTGGACACTACAAGATTAATTTCAAGGCTCCATCCAGGTGGACTAAACTTGAAGGGTGGTAAAGATCTATTTGAACGGGAAGAGAAAAATTTCATCACTGTGGGATTATCTCATAGGTAACTGCACGTTTCTCTAACTGAATGTGTCAAAAGTCACAAGTGAATGAGCACCAACTAAAACACGGGCAACAATGTTCAAAATAGGGCATGAGTCCACTGACCTCCAGTGGCCCACATGCTCTTCATTCTCCTATAGGTTTAACAATCAAGACTTCAATACTCAGCCCATTAGGGCAGAAGAGAACAAAAAATATTCCAGTCTTGTATGACAGCTAGGTGACAAGTGGTTGGGAATAGAAATACCGCTTACTCTATACTTTAGAAAAAAGAAAGTAGCCTATTTCCAGTAAGGACTTCCTTGCTAAGAGGAAAAAATACGATAGAGAATTTATCTGAATTTGTTCAGTAGCAGGAAGCAAAGGAGTATGACTTTTATTTACCTCTGAAACAGGGGAATACGTTGTCTGGCTGAAATAAATAAAGTAATGTGATTCACTGATACTTACTCATATATTGTCTTATAACACAAATGTGGTTTATGGGGTTTTCTACACTTTTAATTAAATAAGATAACAGACAATAAATACTTAATTTTAAATCACTTGTTTATCACATCACCTTTAATACCAAATAACAGCTTTCAAAGATAGGAATCTGATTGTCGCAACAAAACTAAAACCTACGGAAGTACTTCAGCAATACCACAGACTCCTGGAAACATTCTCTGTTGGAGTAGGAATCACTGTAGTAGCCTCATCTGCTAAAATGTTAATTTGTGTTATCTTCCAAAAAACATTTAGCTCCACTCCCTCACTACAGCAGTGGAATCTCCAGGACAGAATTTCAGAAAAGCCATACACTGGAGACATCACTGATCTGTATAATCCTAGGGACAGAAAATATTATTTTTTCTTTCCTTTGTGTATCCCATAGCCAGTAACCTTATTAACAGTGCAGGGAAATAAGAAGGCAACTGTAACTATGCCACAGATCTAAAGATGTTCAAAAGGTTGACTGTAATTCTTCAAGTTTTCTCCTATACCACGGAAAAGCAGTAACAAAGCTAAAAATGTGAGTATCTCCAACTTTATTATCCTGACCATCTATAAAATTCAGCAGCTGGCCTGGTGGTTTTATCAATCAGCTCCATTCAGATGCTCAAAGAAATTCAAAGGTAAGGAAAGGATGAAGTTTGTTTTTTTGTGATGGGGCCTCCCTAATGAAATACAGAAAAATGAAATGAGAAGAAAAGACTGATGTCTGATAAATTAACATAGGAGGAAGCTTCCTGGAAACTGAGGAATTGTCTTCCATTATGCCAATTACTACACGGTACAGTTGAAGGCCAACATGGCAAGCATAAGGCCAACATGGAAAAGAAGAAAACAGGCTAGCTCATAACCTGATTTTACATCCCTGTGATTTATCTGAAATTAACAACAGAGTTATAGACAATAACAGGTTACAATGGAATCTGTAACAAATACTCTTTGGGGACATAACAATGAATGTATATATATGTACAGGTCCTTAAAATAGGTCTTGGTCAATCAAGCTCAAAACCAATTTTTGTAATTTTTTGCCTAAATCTCTCACTCCTTGTCCTTGCAACAATGCCTTCCCTGGCACAAAAAGATCGGGGTGGGGGTAAAGGGATGCATGAGAGAGAGACTGAAGAAAAACAAAAGCAATTCAAAATCAGCCAAGTACATCAGTCAAGGTCTGACCACAGAGAATTCCCCATTGCCAATCTCCTCCTAATCAGGAATCATGAACAATTTCAAATACTGCAACAAGCATTCAAGTGCAGAAGCAACAATCCACAGAAAACAGTACTTCAGCTACTAAATAATGCATACCGTATCTATAAAATTTGAATTAGCCCAGAAGTTACACACAGAAATTACAAAAAGATTCATGAGCAGGTAACGAGAAACCTCTCCAGAAGGACACTATATGCTGCTGCTGACCACCTTCTGAAGTCTCTCATGTGATTCAGAGAGTGCAGAACTGTCGTGCCCAGTAATCCAATCTTCTGGTGATAAAAACCATCTTTGCATATATGTCTGGAGAAGCCTTTTGTACAAACAAGTGAATTTTTACTTGAGCATCAGAACAAGAGGATAAAAAAAATCCTGACAACCTCTGAGGCTCTCAATCACCAGTCACACCAGAACTGGAACCCAGATCACTAATTGCAAATGAGTTTGTATCTGCTGTGCTTTAGTGCTGTTTACATTTAACAGATTTCAGAATTTACAGCTTTGGTTAATTCAAATTAACTTTACTGTTTCTCCTTATTTCAAAAACAAAACAAACAAACTCTCAGATATTGCTGTCTCCTTCATGCCTAGGCAGAATTATTTTTGTACCTAACAGCCCAAGTGCAAATTAGTTGAAGTCAGACAATTAATACAAAGACTGAATTAGAGTATGATTCAATTTCCTTTTGTAGTGTGCATTATAAAGGAATAGAGAAAGCTTCAAAGATGATGTCTGAAAAGATATGATAGGGTCTATTTTTAAATATTATGAATATCTTTAGCGGATGTTCTAACGAGGTAATTTTTTTTTCAATTAAGTTTTGATTGTATTATGCACTTCAGGGGGATGTGAAAAGGTTACTCAGATTGTCTTAATTTATTGTAATGTACAAGAGACTCTGAATTGATGTCACAGCAGAATCATATGGCAAATTTTTGTCCCTGTTGTGAAGAACCTGCAGAGAGAATAAAATAATTCTGGAATATTTAATTCAATGTACCCTCAAGAGAACTGGGGTTGTTTAGTCTGGAGAAGAGGAGGCTCAGGGGAGGCCTTATTGCTCTCTGCAGCTACCTGAAAGGAAGGTGTGGGGAGCTGGGGATCGGCCTCTTCTCACAGGAAACTAGTAACAGGACTAGAGGGAATGGCCTCAAGTTGCGCCAGGGGAGGTTCAGGTTGGAAATGAGGAGACATTTCTTCTCAGAAAGAGCAGTCAGGCATTGGGACGGGTTGCCCAGGGAGGTGGTGGAGTCACCATCCCTGGGGGTGTTTAAAGAAAGGTTGGATGTGGTGCTTAGGGACATGGTTTAGTGGGTGACATTGGTGGTAGGGGGATGGTTGGACCCAGTGATCTTGGAGGTCTCTTCCAACCTTATTGATTCTGTGATTCTCAATTCTTATGCACCTAGAAACAAGGCATCTGCATTGTCTGGGCCTTTGTGTAACTTCAGTGGCTGGATATTTTACCATCTCTTTGGATTACCTAACCCCACACCTAAACACTCTTGCTATTAGGTAAAAACTAATCAAACAGTGATCTTCCAATTCATGCTATTACTATTTCCTACATGGTTTTGCTATTTCTATTATAAAAGCAGCCAAAGGCATGTTTAAATCATGACTGTACAGCATTGCGTACTGCCCACGAATATTTCTGAAGATAGACCCATCAACTCACAATCCAAAACCACACTCCTCACCTTTAGCAATGTTAAGTGCACTTCACTGAAGTTAATGAGCAAACTTTTAATCTATTGCATAAAATACCAATGATTAAGAGGCTGATGGGAATTAAAACATCAAACATTTTAAAAGCAAACATAAGCCTGCACTCACAGTCCTCACTGAAAACGCTTATTCAGAAGAAAGACTGTATGTCTCAGCATGGGCTCAAGTCCAGAGGTGTAGATTTCTGGGGATTGGTGGCATTTGTCAGACCGTACAAGGGTGGGCGAAATTTAACAGATTATGTTATATAAGAGACCAGAGCAGAAGATTCAAAGGCACCTTTTGGCCTGAAGTTTATTAATCTGCAGAAACACTACTCTGTACAGTGTGTCTGTGTCCAGCTGTTGGCAGGGGGGCCTGCTGTGAGAAGAGGCCAGGGGCTGCCACATGCCAGACGTGACCAGCTCTGCAGTGGACCCACGGCAGGTACAGCTGAGCCCACCTGCCAAGGTGGAAAACGTGCTTCAAGAAAGGGCAGAAAACACCAGAGGAGGAAGGAACAAGAGAGAAACATCAGAGGGTCAGAGGAGGGGCAGCAGAAGCAGCACTGTGGCAGAGCAGATATTTCCTGCAGCCTACAGAGCGCGCACACTGGGGCAGACCAAAGGTTTGAGAAGAAAGAGCAGCAGAGAGAAACCGTTAGACTGACTGCAGATACTCCTCCATTTCCCAGACCCTTGCACCACTGGTCACCTTGGTGAAGAGACCAAGCGTGACAAGCTTTCTCACTCATGCCCTTCCTATTTCCTCCCCTCAACCAGCCGAGGTTGGTAGCAGAGACTAGCCTACCACACACTCAAAACAGGTGTATGGAACTACTGAGCTTGGAGAAGGACGAGGGAAATAAGCTCACAGCACACACCTATGAAGCTTCCCAGTCTCAGCGTACTGATTACTTTTAAATATGATGGGTGGACAAGAGCCACCTGCCTGGTCATTACTGTTACACAACTTAACATGGTCATCAACTTCCCTGCTATTCTGTCATTGCCATCCGTAGCTCACAGGAGTTTAAAATAACAACACCAGTAATACTTTTAAAATTGTGTATCAGGAATGCATGATGCATCTCACCATCTGAAGTTTGTTCTTGCGCTTTCAGTCAACACTGATTAGATCACTGATACCAACCCCTGCCAGAAAATGAACACTTTACATCGGTAACATTTCATGCATTGGCGGCATTTCTGCTGGGTAATTCTATGGCTTTTGAGAGGACAGTCTGTGACTTCAAACTTTTGCAACACAATGAGCAGACATAAAGTGAGCTTTCCCTATTTTTCAACTGCAGGTTTTCTAATAAAGCATTCTAAATGCAATATGTCAAACAAGTCTGTGAGTAAGTTGTGTGAGACAAGCAGAATGCTTTCAGGAGTTCAAAAAGCAAGCAGTAAAGCACAGTACTGCAGCTACGGTACAAAAACTAATCACAAGGAAAAATGGCTTTAATCACCAGATATTCAAACTTTAACACAAAGTTGAATTAGGGAATAGGAAATCACATAAAAATCTGCACAGAAGTAACACTAAATATGGAGGAAGGAAATATTACCTGTTTGAACAAGCCTGAAATGTTTGCTATGGAGATTTAGTGACGTATAGAAAGAAAAAACAACTCCTGACAGAAGTAACTATATGCCATAGCTATAGAAGTAGCTACAATTTTGTAAATTATACAGAATACTAAATTATTCACATCTTACTGCCACTGGTATTTCCATAACTGCAGATTACTAGATCCAAAAAGAATCCTTATGTAATTAAAAGAAATAAGATTTTATAATAATGTAGCTTATGTCAGAAAAATAATTCTGACTTAATTGTACTTTGATTATAGCATTTTCCATGTAATTACAGAGATACTTGGTACATTTTTTATAATTTGGGGTTACAGGGTCCTGTTGGTCTCTGATATAGACAAATACCTTGACAAATATTATGCAAATATCATTTCTAGGAGAGCTGTGTTTCATTCCTTAGCAATAATTCATCAAAATACTGGAATCTTTATGACTCTGTAATGACTACATTCCTAAAGCTGATTCATTTTACTTCTAATGAGATGCATCACAGAATACATTGATTTCCATTTGTGGGGCAAAATTTTGCTATAATGACGTAAAAAATTTACATTTGCATATTTGAATTACTGCTTTGACTACATTTACGGTGTACACATGCTATTGTATTAAGAAAAAAGAAAAGAACTGATGACATTTTGAATCAAAAACTGGAAAAGGAAATGCAAAGATTTTTCTTCTTCCATTAAAAACTTGAGCACTTCCAAAGCAATGTAGTAATAACTTAAGGCTAAAGCACTGAAATAAAAGCAGCCAGTACGTGGTTTGGAAAATCCCCAAACCTAACCAAGTAATCGGGATATAAAAATGTACAAGGGACATGTAAGTTCTATTACTTTCCTTTTGACCATTTAAAACAGGAAGAGAATATTTTCTGACCTGTTTTCGAATGTAAGCTCCTTCTTGGTTCCTCAGGACCCTCAATTGGTTGGTCAGCAAGGAAAATTCGTGCCTGGTCCACAGCATTGAGAATGGTTTGCTCTTTATCCTTCAGTTCACGTCTCAGTGCCTTTTGCAAAAGGAAAGAACGCCATTTGTAACTGGATCTTATAAACAACAGATACTATACCTTTTTCCCTATTTTCACTTCTCTGACTAGACCTGTCTAGTGATTCAGACTGCTAGATAAAGGTAAATTTAACAAAACAGAAATAACAAGATATTAATTAAGGCCAGAAAGGTTACTCTTACAGAATTAACTTGGAGAATCAAATATAAGCTGATAACGGTAGGTTTTTAAAACACTCACCTAACAGGAACTGAAACTAGTACATTGAACTTACAAGTATTATTGCTATAGTAGGATTGCTAATATACAGTAAATTGTTACAACAGATTTTTTTTTAATAACAAAAGATTGCATCTACTGAAAATTCATGTGATAATTTCACAATTGCTAAGAAGCATTGCAAAAATACTTCACATTCCTTAGAAAACACTGCCTCTTGTTTCTGTCTCCTACTAATAATATTTTTAAAACTTAAATGATATAGAATCAGAACCTTTACAATGAGAATACATTCTGAAAACACATTCTTCAAATTAGCCACAAATACTTCAATTATTATATGCAGAAACAACTAAAGCTTCTATATAGGGAAAAAAATCAATATTTAAGATATTTTCATGCTAATGGAAATGAATTGCATGATGCTTTGATCTCCAGTGATTATGACTTTTCTAAAGGGTTAAGTGTAACCATACTGTTGTAACAAACAAACAAAAAAACATTCAAGAGCAGACAGCTATTACAACATTTCTTATAAAGCATTTTCTTCCATTCAATTTTTCAGTATAAATCAATCTCGACTAGAAAGAAATTGCTTTTCTTGATTTGTTTGTATTACTTCCTACCAGTATAAGCACAAATGAAGATACTTTAAATATTATTAAAACACTCTGCTTAATCTTCCAACATTTTTTTTTATCTCTAATTACAAAATCAAAGTTTATTTTGCTGACACAGTCTGCTCAGTTCTCTCTCAAGAAAAGCAGTTAGCCAGTGTTCACAATGGTATATAACAAGAAAAAATGCTTTTCACTAGAGAAAATAGTTTCTAATGGAAAATAAGGGCAGACAGAAGAAAAGGGTTCTTTTCTCCTGATTCCTCCATATGGTGTAAGAGTTAAGGTTGTCATTCTTTCAAAGGATAACTTATAACTTATCTTTGATACTATGAACCGTGACTGTCTTCTGTAAGACAAGCCCTTCTCTACTTTTTCTGCTCACCTTTCTCTACTTTCCTACATGACTTGTTTACAAATATAGGAATTTCACTTCACTGATTGCAATTGTTTATTTAGTGATTATTTGAACTGGGGGGATTTGCCTCTCGCGTCATCGATTCTCTGCCCCCTCTCCTTCCAACATCCCTGTCATTGGAGCTGTTCAAACTGAGATTGGTAACACAGAGATTTTAAGACTATCATGACAATGAACAATCTACAGACTTGGGCCCATATAGCTCATCAACTCTAAATCATCTGTGGCATTCCTTGTCATTGATACAGCTTGACAATGGAATCTTTAAACATGAAATAAACTTTGCGTAGGAAATACAAATATTGAAATAATTTAGTAGCAAAGAGCACATTGAGCACAGTACAGACTTCTTAACATTACAGCGTATTATTTTATGCTACAGATGTAAAAAGTAGTTTCAGAACAGCCACTCAGACTTGCATTGCTTTAGTCCCTATTTCTTCAACAATACTCTATTTTCCCTCTCTCTCTTTCTGCAACTAAACAAGAACAGCAATGAGAGAACATGATGCAAGAATAATCAGATATATCAATAATACTCTCTTGTCCTTCCAGGCAAACCTCTTTGCAACAGAGCAAAAAAGAAAACCACTTATAAATCTAATCTCTAGCTCAAATATCATCTGTCTTGAGTGGACTGAAGAAAGATTTCATTGGAAAAAATCAGATCTTCAAGAACACTACAGAGTAAAAATAAGCCATAAAAAAGCCAGCAAGCAACAAAGGCTGCAATACTGAATTTTATTATTGTATTAAAGATTTTTATAAAATAATAAATGCAATCATGTATTTTGGTGTTTTATTTAGTTTTGCAAAGATACCTCTCCAATGGCTACTCAGAATGCACGCACTTCTTTCAGCATAGGAGTATATGACTGTGTCCCTGGGTGCCTTACTTGGCATTAAGGACTAAAACAGTTAAAGTACTCGTATTACTTTGAGTGTTACACAGAATTTGGAAGAGGGAGAAACTTTCCCTTTAGCTAGCTATCCTTTAGATGGGAAATTCAGGAGAAAATTAATACTATTTTTTTTTGTATACATTAAATAATAAATGAAGGCATGGCAAGAGGCTTTCAAGGCTGAAGACAGGCATCTCAAAACACGCCACTGAAGCTGGGCACTAATAACGTAAGCACATGGATGGAAATATTTTTGGAGAGCTGTATTGAATACGCAGCTGTGAACACAAAATTAAAAAGTGAATTCCAAGTACATTGGTACAATTAGTTTTTCTACACATTA